>NW_026999379.1:0-208038 GCF_037126465.1 Ornithodoros turicata | reverse complement strand
TAGTATGTACATGTGAAAGTAAGAACACGGTGTTCGAACCCCGTACGTTGTTCCCCTGTTGCACCCTGAGAGGTCGCGTTTGACAAAATCGCTTCCAAAACGGCACTCGAAATGGTCAAGTGGCCAATTTCGTCAACTTCGGGGCTTAATATCACTTGATATATACATAATATTAAGGATGCCCTACGCTAATTTTCTAGTATGTACATGTGAAAGTAAGAACACGGTGTTCGAACCCCGTACGTTGCTCCCCTCTTGCACCCTGAGAGGTCGCGTTTGACAAAATCGCTTCCAAAACGGCACTCGAAATGGTCAAGTGGCCAATTTCGTCAACTTCGGGGCTTAATATCACTTGATATAAACATAATATAAAAGATGTCCTACGCTAATTTTCTAGTATGTACATGTGAAAGTAAGAACACGGTGTTCGAACCCCGTACGTTGTTCCCCTGTTGCACCCTGAGAGGTCCCTTTTGACAAAATCGCTTGCAAAACAGCACTCGACATGGACAAGTGGCCAATTTCGTCAACTTCGGGGCTTAATATGATTATCATTAATTAATGCATGCCCGACCCGACGTTGTGTGGCTTCGCGTACCCGAACGTTTGATACCAGGATGAGCACCCTGAGCTGTCGGGCTTTATAGGCACAAAAATTTCATAAATACATTAACTGCGTGAAGCAGAACTGGAGCTTGCTTTCTGCTGTCCACCATGCATGATGTTATCGCTTTGTCTTTTTTCTTTATTTCTCTACACTGTTGTGATTTCAGCCTTGGAGAATGCTGCTCGCATGTGGCTGCTCTACTGTTCAGCATAGAAGCCAGTGTAAGGCATGGGCTAAATGACCCATCACCAACAGAGGTTCCATGTAAGTGGATCCAAACAAACAAAAAATGTCTGGTAGGTTTTGACGTGTTGATTTCTGTCCATTGTTTTTTGCCATTTAAGGAAGAAAAGGGCTGGCGTAAAATCTTTGCAGGTAGCACCAATTAGTGACATACAGTTGTTCAAACCAAAGATAGGGCAGCCACCACCTATGGTGACCACCAAACCCCGGAACGAAGTGCCAGCCTGGACAGATGCAGAAGTCCGCAACTTCTTGCTACAAGTGAAGGTGAGACACTGGAGCAATTTTTAGTACAGTATCACTTAGGTGTAACCTGCATCCCACCCGGTATCCAAGATATCTGTCTAAGATAATAATAGCTGACCATAATGTGGGTTATTCTAAGTATTCCTAGAATTCTAGTCTTGAAGACCTCAAGGCACTGTTGTGAAATGACATAGTTTGTCTTATCTGCATAATTCTCACATGCAGTCATTTGCGCCGAACACACTGGTGCTGGGCTCGATAACAGACAGCGAGGAAACAGATTCTGCCCCGGAAGCTGCTGCCCAAGACCAGGAAAGACCAGCCACGAACGAGATAGACTTTTCAGAATTCTCCCTGTTTGCTATTTACAAAAAATGTAGATATAGGAGCAGCCCAAGAAGTGCAGCTAGCACCAAGGTGCTGCAGTGAAATTGAGAAGGAGACCCATGGGCAATCAAAATCAACAAGATGGATGCAAGAACGGAGGGGTAGGATAACAGCATCCATACTGCATGGTGTAGCTGCATGTAAGAGTGGTGCCGACGGACTTGTGGCACAGATTATGGGGTACATAAAAGAGCCACGTATCTCAAACTTTCAGTGGGGCTCTGAAATGGAGCCGAAAGCAAAACAGGCATTTTCTGTACATGAGGCGTTGAAACATAGAGACTTTCAAATAAGTGAGTGTGGTTTGTTTGTAATGGAAAGGCTGCCTTTCTTAGCAGCATCTCCAGACGCACTCGTGTCTTGTGCTTGTTGTCAGAAGGCAGTGCTTGAAGTGAAGTGCCCTGCGTCAATGAAAAATGTTTCACTAGCTAACACATTGAGGCATTTACCTTACTTAAATGATGACCTGAAGCTGAGGCAAAACCATGCCTACTACACTCAAGTTCAAGCCCAAATGGCTGTCACCAAACTGTGTCGTGCATACTTCGTTGTGTTCACAGGGTGTTAAAAGCGATAAAACCCCGGTGCAGGGGACACAAAGAGACAACACAGACGAAGCACTGACTGATTTTAGATGTACCACCAAACAGCCCGGTTTTTATCGCTTTTTAACCACAGGGTGTTCTCTGACAGTTGAGGTCATAAGCTTCAATGAAGACTTTTGGTCACGCACTGAACTCAAAGCAAAGCACTTCTTTTTCAATCACATTTTTCCTGAAATGCAAGCCAGGCGTGTTCTCAAGCAAATAGAAAGTGCTAAAAGAACATGCGATTGTCATGGTGCAAGGTCTGGTCGTGTTGTTGGATGTTTGCAATGCGAGGCAACCTTTCATTTGAGGTGTGTAAAACTTACACGCACACCAAAGTCATGGATGTGTGGTAGATGCCGAGACATCAGCAACGGCTGAGGAGGTTAAATGTACATGGTGATTACGATGAAAGATGAAAGTTCATCACTTCTCTCATGGTGATTACATCCGCGGCTTTTAACCAGTATGACGACATACAGCCATATGGAACTGATGACATTCAGAACTGAAAGATTATTTTTAATATTTTATTAATTTTAGTAAATGTCTTTCCTAAGCTGAGTCACTGAGCCACTAGTCATTTTTTCCATGTCCGTTGTACATATATTTTGTCTGTGATATGTAGGGCCTGACTTTTCAGGGTTACACTCCGCATTTACTCCCTTGCTCAGGTTTGCAATTTTAAGGCTTTACTTGTAATGTGCATGACGTGTAGCATAGCCAGATATGCTGAAATGTGGTTAGGTGAGGTCATTTGTAGCTTTTCCAGGTTCATGTGCTCAGATGGACTGTATCAGCAGCTTCAGCTATTATGAGTTGTGTGAAGCAGCATTGTTTGTGTTGGTAAACATTGTATAAATCTCACAGGAAAATATATTGCATTAAAAATTATGAAACTGTACAGGGGAAAGGACGTACAACAGCAGCATACTGCTGCCGTCGTCAAATTTTTGAAATGTTCTCTTGCACAGGGTTTTATTGCTTTTAGTGTAATATCTGACCAAACCTGGTTCCTTAACTTGTTTTAGAAAAACATAATAGAGAACAGCAATTATAGAGCAGGTTTAATTTCAGGCTTTGTTTGTTGCTCATGGCACAATGTCGCAAGAATAAAATACAATAAAGCTTCACGTTTATCAAACATGGCCCACCAGTTACTTACACGGCCTGCAGTTCTGCGCTTGATGTTTGGAGTCCTTTCCGACTGGTAGAGTTAACTTACTAATGCTATAAATTATGAACAGTCATCTTTGTGACTGTTAATTATAGGGGTCTGCAGATTCACAAGGCCACTACATACCACGGCAAGCTTATCAATTGTCGGATAATCTCCATCACTTGCTCTTTTCACGAAGCTTAAAGGCAGTACTGTTTGGAACAATCTAAACACTTTTAACCTTTGGATCGCTCGCTCAACGTGGATGCGAACTGCTGATAGCTTCCTAGATGTGGTGACCTCTGCTCCAGGCAGCTGACTGCGTTTTTTTGTTAGCGAGGGCATCAGAAGTCTTGCACCCCGAGCAGCAAACATTTCTTCACACCGAAAGCCCCTGTCCACAAGGAAGACATCGCCTCCTTTGGCCATGTCGAGCAGGCCACTGTGTAGAGTCAGCTCTTTGTCCGAAACTCTGCCACCCCAGGCTTTGGATACAAACATTATTGCTCCTGAGGAGGACACAACAATGAGAAGCTTGATCGTATTATTGTATTTATAGCTCGAGAAGGTTTGGCCCCTGCCAGTCATCGCTGTGGGTCGTTGTATGAATATTTTTGTACAGTCAATTATTCCCCTGACATCGTTGAATAACAAGTTATTGAAAGCTTCAGGGCGGTTGGCTTTGATGGACCGACGTGGTGGCGAAATGATAAACTTCTGCAAGTTCGCAGCCAGGATATCGAGCCAGCAATGAAATATTGTACTGACGCTGCTTGAGGGAATACCAAACCGACATGCCAGATCGTGTGTAAGGAGGCCAAGCCGTATCCTCATCAGCACCAGTAATAACTGCTGCTCTGCCTCGAGACATGTCCAGAGTGTGGGCTTCCAGACAGACAGTAAAAACTGCAAAACAGCGCAGTGAACATTGTTGTGAACACCAGGCCTGTGTAGAACTTGACACCGCTGTCTGACTGCATCACCATGTCCCGAGTAACTTTGGCACTGGTAGGAGACTGCTTTGTATTTTCTAGTTCACTAACCCTCTCCTTGGTGAACATCAGCTCCTGTTCAACGCACTTAAGTCTCTCCTGTAACTCTGCATTTTCAAAAAAAAAAAAAAACAAGCTGGAGATGTCCGCTGCCGTCAACGTTGTCTGCGTGTTGCCATTAGACACATCATTAGTCGTCATCACTGCATCCTCCTCATCATTGAGGGCTGTGGAAGGACCAGCATCATCTATCTCACGTTCCTGTTCAGCTTGTTTCTTTTGGGCACGTTGTTATCTGGCTAGCTTTTGCACCAAGTTCCCTTGCTCACGGTATGGAAACAAGGAAGGGACATAATCCGGATGTGCTGGGTCAGGGGATGGCCGACCTGAAAATATATGAATGCATACAATAGCACAACACTTGAAAACAGTTGCGCCATTTAGTCTTTCATAATGTTGCCACCATGAACTCTCAGTCGAAATTGTTTGGCTGCAGCAGTGTGCATAAGATGACCTATATGCAACGAAAACTATGTGGGAAAGCCATAATGCTCCTAAATTGCTGGATAATTGCAAAGATTAATATCAGAAGCACTGGCCTTTCGCGCCAGTCATTTTTCCTTTTCTTTTTTGTGTGCGCAACGTTCAGAACGTTGGCTCTACCATGTGTGCTTAAAGCTCCTCGTACTCCTTGCTAAGAAACTAAATTCAAGAACTAAGGCACAAGGGCAGGTTCAAGGTAAGTTTGCAGTAACTTACCTTGAATGAAGTGAGCAGAACATATCTGTGAGCTTCGAGAAGGCTGCCAGTTATCCCGTCGCATAGCAGTGACCCATGCGGCTCTTCTCTCTATGTCAGTGGGGAATCTAAATGTCCGTATTTTGGACAGTAAGTTCGTCCCAGAGCGCAGACTGCACCCGGGCACAATGCAGCACGGCCCACGTCGAAGACGTTGAACAGAAGGTGATTTGTATCCGCAAAACATCCTTGCGGGCTCTCAACAACCGCAGGCTATCTTCAAAACCGGAAGTTTTCAGGGAGCACATCCGGTCGACCCGCGCTGGCGCCCCCTGACGGCGCGAAGCCGCCGCCAAAGGGTCTATATGTAAGGAATATTTTTCTGTAAAATCGCTTTTCAGGTGTGAGAGCGCAGGAATTCAACACTTTTCACAGAAGCGCTACGGCTTGGTATTTTGCTCGGGACTGAGATTTATTATGTTCATCAAGTTGTGCCCATTTTAGACTCGGTGACTCAGTGGAATATGCTTCTTCTGCAGCGTGCATCTGACTTGAACACAAACGATGCGCTTCTTCCGCCGTGTGAAATATAGTCTCAAAATAGTTCAGTTACAGAATCAATTCGAAGATCTCCGCCTATTTGATGGAACGCCATTTGATCGAACGGCCCCGAAAAAATGGCCTGGAAAATTTGGCAACGGAGCAAATGGTCTGCGGTCTCCGGTATGGTATGCGTAGGCATGGTTTGCGACTTTCAAACCCCTCCCGAAATCGTACCTTTGGTAGCGCATTTATAAGAAGGGAAACGAGGTGTAAACCCTTCTCTCCTACGCAAATTTCCTCTTGAACCCCTCCAGAAATATTTTTTCTGGCTACGCTAATGCCGCGCACGGTTTGGTTACCTTCGCAGAAAAAGCGCTACTTACAGTGCGTCATAGCAGTTTTCAAGGGAAGGTTGAAAAGCTTTTAATGTGGCAAATGAATAGGTATTCAATAAAAATATTAGGCACAGGAAAATACTGAACGCTGTAAGGATTCATATTTATTTGTACTTTACCTTTTGCCACGTTTATATCTTATTTGCTTGAAAATTTCAGTACTTTATTTCTGTGCTTTTATTAATATTTTTAATTCAGATAACTTTTCCTCCTCTGTCGCATTCTGCATTTAATTAATATAGGGCATATGAGCAAAGAAAATATCTAGGTCACTCATAGTCTTCCCTCCTGATTTCGGGCCATATGGCCATTTGGGTCATATGACTATTTCGGCCTTCTGGACACCTTACCTTGCCCTGTTCATTTCACCCAAATGCTCAAAAGGCTCAATCTTTTTTCATGTCTTATGAACATTTGGGCGTTCTGATCACTTGGGCCTTATGCACACTCGGGCCATATGAGATGATACCCCCGCAGCCGCCTAGAACTGGGTCGTCGGATCACCGCAATTGTGCGATTGTACGCTCAGACCTTTTGTCGTTTAGCTGTTGACGCTGCAGCTGTAGAGTTAAGTGCGTTATGTAAATTAAAGGAATGTCTCCTAACTGCACCCAAGTCTCTCGTGTGTCTCCACCCAGCGTGGACGCTTTGCCAGTCCATGCGATCGTCCCGTTGATGTCAGAAGTGAGGTCTTCTATCAGTCGTGGCCAATCAGTCACCCGAGGGATTACGCAAATCACATGATTCCAAAGGAAGTGTACCAACCATGGCACGCTAATCGGGAGTCAAAAAACATGTAGAAACCCCCACGCGGGGCACGCGCGTGGGAGGGCAGCTGTCGACGGCGAGGTAGTGCTTATTAGACATATGAGTGAATCATGCCCGGTCGTGCGTTGTAAAGTGAATGGTCATCCGATTGAGCTCCTTGTTGATACGGGCTCCGCGGTCACTCTTATAAATGAAAGTGCCGTCAAAGCATTGCAAGGAAAAGGTGTTCAAATGGCACCTTGTGACCGCGGACCGCACAGGAGATTTGTGGGTGTGACTGGAGAGCCGATCTCTCTGAATGGTCAGTGCAAGCTTAATGTAACTCTCGGTGAAAGCGAATTCGAACACATTCGCCTCATATGTCCTGATACGCTTGCGATCCCAGAACATGTATCGGGTATACTGGGACAAGATATACTGTGCTCCCAATGCATAGAAATATCCTTTGCCAACGAAGTAATTCGAATCTGAAATTAGGAAATACCCTTGCGCGAAACGTCAGATGGATACGTAGTGATCTACAAAATTTCCTCACCTAGCAATAGTGGTTAGGTTAGTTCGGGAGGTACGACTACCTCCAAGGTCGGAGTGCATTGTCAGCTGTGTCGTTCCTTTCGATATAGCTTCCGATGAATCAGGGGTCCTTAACCCAATAGAAGATATCACGAACGGAGTTAAAGGTGCCAGCTGTCTGGTTAAGGTTGGGATGCAGCGGACTGTGCCTTTCTCAGTTGTCGACTCTTCCCATCAAAAACTGGTCCTCCCGCCGAATAAGACCGTCGCGCTTTTCAGCTCGGCGGAGGTAGACAGCGACTTTGAAGCGGTTCGAGCGATACAGGTGGAATGTGGGAAAGCGCATCTTCCGGGGAAGGTAGGCGAGGCGTTGAAGTCTGCCTTAGGAGGTCTCGAATCACAGGAGCGTGATGTACTTGAGATGATGTTGCATAAATACTCCGATGTATTTGCTACATCCAGTTAAGATTTGGGAAAGTGTGGCATTGTTTAAAACCGCATTCAAACAAATGGCGCCATTTGAAAATTTCCAAAGTTTCCACAGTTTGGAAAACGAGCCCATTTGAAAGAACTGCAATGGACATCATGGGCCCGTTGCTGTCACCACATTGGGAAACAAATACATCCTAACTTTCACAGACCACCTCACCAACTACAGTAAGACAATCGCGCTCCCGGATCAAAAGGCACATACCGTTGCCAGGGAATTCGTTGGAAAAATTGTGCTGAGACATGGGGTTCCGAAGCAGCTGTTGACAGATAGGGACAGGAACTTCTTGTCGGATTTAATTAAAGGTGTCTGCAGCTTTCTAGGCATAAAGAAACTAAGCACTACTCCGTATTACCCGGCGTGTAATGGTACAGTAGAGCGCCTCAACCAAACGGTCGCAAAGATCTTGTCCCACCATGTAGCGCGAGACCAGCGCGACTGGGACTTGTGGTTGCCATACGCTATGTTTTATACAATGCTGCCGTCCACGAAAGCTGCAACGAAACCACATTCTTCCTGTTGCACGGAAGAGTTGGGTCTTCCTGTTGGGGACTCCAGAGCGTTCAGTTACGCAACAGCCGACGATTACGAGGCACAGCTTATGGCAAGGCTGCAGACAGCTCATAAGATTGCACGCGAAACACTGAAATCCACCGCAAAGTCCAGAAAGTACCGATTTGACAAAGCGGCGAAATGAGTGACTTTTAATCCAGGGGCTCGTGTCTACCTGCAGAAAGGCGAAGGTGCTCCAGGTCTCACGAAAAAGTTGACCCCAGGATGGAAGGGCCCTTATAGAGTAGTCGAACAGATGTCTACCATCGATTTAAGAATTCAGCGCATTGTCAGTGGAAAAATTGAGGTTGTACACGCGAACCGCCTCAAGCCTGCTCCCTATGACAGACCTTTCCAAGACACAAATGAGGAATCTAATCCTCATAAACACTCGAGGGAAAATGTCATATGCCCATGTCATATGGAAACATATGGACATGTCATATGGACATGTCATGTCAAATGTCATATGGACAAATACATACAAAGCCTGAAGTGCCTAAGAAACTAATGATGAAAGATGGAAGTTACTGAAAAGGTTAGCCAGCTGTAGGACTCGAACCCACATCTTCTGGATTACCGGTAATCCAGATGATGTGGGTTCGAATCCTACAGCTGGCTAGCCTTTGCAGTAACTTCCATCTTTTATCATTAATTTCTTAGGCACTTGAGGCTCTGTATGTATTCGTCCTTTCTATGAGTTCCAGCCTCAGAACATCAGTTCCCTCTTGTTTCCTCTCATGTTGCGTAGGCCTTGATTTGTGCCGCGTATCAGGAGTAAAATGACACATACAGCCTCGTATCGCATACAAATCGACACGAAAAAGGCTTGAAATATGCGTTCTTTTCATCGCAAGCGGTACAATAGGCGCATTTGGACTTGGAGTGTATGCAAGCAAACGATGTATCCTATTTCACACTGCCACACAGCTCATTTAGGAACAGTATTGGCACCAATGTTATCAGCAAATAAGGGCTGAAGTTACTGCACAGACTTTACAGGATGCCCAGGGCAAGTTGAACCGGTTGAACACAGCAGTATACCATTGATATGGTAATGGTTGGTAAGGTTATGTTTTGCATTGTAAAACAAACAACACAGTTGTAGCAGGAACAAAATCTCCTGACGACATGGTGCATCAAACGTAGTGTCTTTATTTTAGAGGTGAACTCCAGTGCATTTTCTGGAGTCGTTCTGGCGTGTTACCCCGGTGCAAGACGTTAGCTGCCATACACTTGCGCCACCCTCGTTTGAGAGAAGAAAGAGAATAACACACACAGTATGCAGCTCCAGTTCCGGTGAATGCAAATGAATATAATCTACCAGACTAATGATTATAAGATAAGGAACAAAAGTCTGTAGCTATGAAAAGCAACCTAGCTTATTCAGGTAACGGTGATGGTACGTCCTCCTCAATATCACATTTGTACACATGATAAAGTAAACTGATATCAAACAACAGCAACAACAAAATTTGCAAGCAATATACGGAGACCGAATGCTAGGCAAGACAATGTTGCAAAGAGGTATCTGAAAGCAAGCTGCACAGCATTTGTCTGCTCTGAATAGTGCGTTGCAGTGATCATGCTGTCCCACCTCAAGGGGTTCAGGCTCCGCTGAGGAAGTTACCTGTAAACATGAAAGCAGATGAGTGAAGAGAAAAAAATGGATACATATGTCCAATATATTACACAAATATTCTGTTAAAGTATGGTTTCTAAGATCACGCTAAGCGAAGTCACTTTTTATCAACAGTGCACCACCGGAGTTTAGTGACTAGGTTCTTTTATTCTTCTAACTCCATTTACTCTCCCTCTTGTGTGCCGTACGTGGCCGTAAGGTTCGAAGCCATGCAGTTGAGAGTTAAGCCATTGACACAATCCTGACATCTGTGATAGCATTTGGACCATACGGACTGAGCGATCCTTGTTAGCCCCCATAACGAAAAGTACTCACTTTTGCGCCGTTTAGGTGTATGTTGTTTCCCCGTTGTGGACAAGTGTTATAATGGCACTACACCTTGTTTCAAGCGGCACTGAGCTCGGTACCCAGAACGTTGAAGTGATCCAGCGTCCCCTTCGTAACCCCAATCATGGAAATATTCGCTGCAAACACGAGCAGTCGATGGCACCGCTCCGTCCTTCCATTCCGGCGGTCCGATTGCTTCGTGTCATCAAAGGTTGTCCGTCTAGTCACTGGGAAGGATATGGGATTCGATTCCCGGCGAATATTGACGTGAATTACGGCAACCAACCACCCAACATCGTCTCAGCATCGGCAAACGCTACAGGATGCGACTGCGATAGACTGCGACCATCTCGCGGATGGTGGCGTCACGGAGATATCCGAAGGTAAAATTTTTCATTCTAGACTCAGGGAAACGTTTTCTTTCTGATGAAAACAAGAAAAAAAATCGTAATCCCTTGAAACTGCAACGGTTTCCAATGGATCCCGGACCTTCTTCTAGTCAGAATAAGCAGCACTTAGGAAGCAATTAAAAGCAAGACTAACGCTAACGCATTGTCATCGCATTAAATACATTAATTGCCCTCAAATTTTCGGCCGTGAGTGTTGGGTTAACCAATTTCGTCATATGGGACCCGCATAGCCACTGGTGAAAATAGAATGGCGAAACAGCCACCGCCAAAACCGAAGAAGTTTCGAGGTCACTCGAGTGTGGGGGAATTTCTCTCGACGCGTTTTTCAGATCACAAGGGTACTATAGTAGATCATTATACGCTTACGAGGTATACAGTGAACGCAAAAACAAATTGTATTCTGCTAGTGCAACATCTGGAGCCCGCTACGAAACAAAATTCCGAAACAAAACGCCATTGATGGCTGAGTAAGTGGGCTGTTGCTCAGCATGATACGTCTGTGCACACAACGCATGAGTTTCTTATGACGAATTCAACCATTTGCGATCATAGATTTGATTTCCTTCCACATCTCCCTGTTCGGCAGGCCTTGGGCATCGAACTACCACATCCTGAGCCGCCTCAAGGATGATCCGGGGGTCCGCAAATTTGCGTCGGATGAAAATATGTAAGAAGCGATGCATAAATGGCTGCCGCACTAGCACAAAATGCTTCTCTACTGCAATACAGGCTCCTCCCAAACGATGACGGACCTATTTTGAAAATAACGGGAACTACGCAGAAAAATTACTCATTGTTTCCCTGCGTATTCGTTTCGTTGTTCACCAATTGATGATTGATTCATTCTTGACGTCCGTCGTACTAAAGACGCAACAGTTGCCATTTTGCGCATGCCTGGGAGTAGAAGCCGAAAAATTGATGCTGCAACACATATGTTTGTCTCGCTTTGCTGTTAACGAGACGCTATATGGTATTTCACATCCTGCATGGCACAATTGAACGGAAATGCGGTTTTGAGAGATTTATGTCTTTCCAGTATGCTTGCTTGGGCACTGTTGGAATTCGTTGTGAACACATAGAAACATGAGGCCAGAAGATGCATTTTTGTTTTGTTCATGCATTAAATAGCGCTGGCTGTAGGCACAAATTTTAAATCTGTACATTTTCAAAGTTCATGGAATGGACATATTATATATTTACTTGGGTCTCAGTAAGAGCACCTGGAGTCAACGTCATGACCTGCGTCGTTGGCTTTTTTGCATGTACAGCCGAGCGGCTGTCTGCAATACACGTGTATGGCGCATATCGTACCCTTTTCACGTTTTGGAGTAATTCGTCGGTGGATCAAGAAGTGCATGGGTTATTGAAATATGGCAGCCGTCGACAAAGCCCGGTAGCAGGGAGAAATCGAAACCATGCACCTCGTGATTGCCGTTAAGTCCGCTATTCGAATCATTCATGCTTTTAGATACTTTGAGGCTTGTGTTTTGTTCGTCTGTGTGCGTGTATATATATTCCAGCCTTAGAGCAGATACCTTCTATCAAGGCGATGGTGCTTTTATTATAACAATGACAAGCCTTCTGTGAGCTTTCTTCTAAAAATATAATGGTCGTTTAATACAGTACACTCAAAAAACGAAACAGCACGATCCTAGCTAATCGTCATCCCGAGTGACATCGTTCTGTCTCCTTATTTGTTCAAAACGAAAGGCATACGCCTTGCTGGGATAGTATGCAGCTGTGATAATCGAGTTTGTTCCCCATTCATAATCTCACAATAAAGTTGTTGTTTTGATAACTATCACAAGGTGGTGGTCGTGGTGATAGGGCTGTCACAAAAAGGTATACGGCCCGTGTTTTCCACGAACGAGGAGTCATCAATCTGTGCAATGTTTGGCCTTCAGCGTGCTCTGTGGTAAAGTTCTCTTTTAAGCACAGTTCCCTTAGAAGTCGGCCCAGGACGCAAATTCCCCCAGGACGTCAGTCGTGACGTTGCCCACATACGTGAGGCCGACAACGGCAAGCCCTATCACCACCACCACCATCTCTTTTAAGAGTGTAGAAAACGTGAAACAATGTAAGCAATGAATTGCAAAACATATAGCTAGAAGATTCGTAAAAGACGTTAGAGTTTGTTAGTTCCAGAACAACTTACATATTCGCTGACAAGAACGCCGTCTTCACGTGTGGTCCTTAGGAGCAGTTGATCCCCGTAAGCTGGCTTCTGTCGGAGATTTAGTGTCAAATCATCGGTGAGTTTGAGTATTGTTGCGCCATCATCCGCCCTGCCTTGAAGGATTTGTGGGTACACGACAGTTTCTTGGGCAAAATCTGAAATGAGCGATTAGGCTAGTACTGTGCGCGCCTTTAAGTAGATTATTTGAATATATAACAGCACGGTGTTGTCCTTCAGAACGTCTCTCATTCTTTGTAGCCGCTCTCAAACCCTGCTATCATGCAGTAATAGCATTTGCCTGACGTCTGCCCAGGACTAGCCCATCCTGGATTCCCTTTAGAATTACGCGCAAGTTCGCTGCCAAGCTTATGCATTGCTGCCGCCTTCGGGACGACAATTCCGCATTACGCGCTCCAGAAGTGTTCAGCAAGTATGACTATCGTGCTCCCATTACCCAAGTTGCTGTCTTTACCGCAACCTTTGTGCCGTCAGAAGAAACTTCCAGTAACCTTGAAGCCAGACGGTACGCGGTACCTTCCACCTCCCGACAACCTCGTGCCCAAACGTCTACTACAGTTCAACCGTACCATGGAGCGGTGCGCGTTGATTGTCGATACATACAGGGTGTTGTTTTTTATTCGTTACAGAATTTTTATTAAAAAAAAAACTAGCAGAGCAAAATAGACGCCATTTTAGCAGGTGGGGTGCGGCCAGGCGAGCATCCGGTAGGGCGTATGCAACTACAGGACGACTAATTCCCTAAGATTTAATAGTTAACTTATTAACTAGATCTTTTCTGGGAAATGCGAGATAGCAGTATTCCAGCCAGTCCTTATTCAAACGTAAACAACGAGATTTGGCCGAGGCAGACCAACAATTAGGGACGACACAGACAAGTAAGCCTCAAACGCCCAGAAATTAACGAATGGAAACAACTCAGGGAAAAGAGGTTCAGGGATCAGAAGGCCCAGGTTCGATTCCTGGCGTCAGCACCTCTTTTCCCTGAGTTGTTTCCATTCCTTATTCAGATCCACAGTCCTTATTAAACGCTCTGTGAAGCGAACGTACCTTGAAATGTAAACTCTCAAATTTTGCTATGCAAATGAGCCAAAACCCGCATTTGGAGCGCAGAAACGACGCGACCCTTGCCTTATCTGAGTCGGATAGCGGTCTATCTGGCCAACAGGTTAGTGCATTTTCCAATCACCTCCATCGCTCCAAAGCACGTGGCCGTGTCACATGGTCGCTGTGTCTGCGCTCGAGTGGTGCGTACTAGTTCCGGTTTCGGCTCATTTGCATAGCAAAATTTGGCAATTTCGATCTCGAAATACTTTCGCTTTTCAGGGAGTTTAATAAGGACGATGAATTTGAATAATGACTGGCTCCAACACGGTCATCTCACATTTCCCAGAAAACATCTAATTAATAGCTAATTAGTCGTCCAGCAGTTGCATATGCTCTCCTACAGGATGTTCCCCTGACCGTATATCCCACCTGGTAAAACGACCTCTATTTTGCTCTGCTAGGCTTTCTAGAAAAGTTCTGTAACGAAATAAAAGACACACCCTGTAGATGGAGCATAATTGTCAGGGTATGTAAGAACCACTCACGTGGTTGCAGTATTCCTTTGTGACTACATGCAGTGGAAAGAGTACTTTGTATCGTTCCTATAGAATCAATATGTGTATTCTGTTCAAGGAATACATCAGTGACAGAGCGAATAAAATAATTTTGGAAAGCAGCACTCTATCTCATATTTTGAGCTGTAAATTTAATTTTTGTATTGTTGAGTTCTAGCTTGCGACATTTCTATACCACACGAGTACGTTTCCGTATCCTGCTCTTCTGCGCATGTGTCACAGTGGGCTTGTATTCGTGCACCCCCTGTATCCGTGATGTAAGTCCATGCACTTACTCCGTGTAAGAGTTCGTACACTTCAGGGGTTAAACAGGAAGCGACGTTCACATCTCGGAGCTGCAGACCAAGATTAACACGTGTGAACAGATGAATACAAAGCATCCCCTGTTGCCGGCCCCGCAACAGGAAGTGAAGAAATGCAAACGGCTAATCGCTACGTGTACATTACACTCCAGGGGAGAGATGCACCGTAAGTGAACCTTCCTAATTTCTACATGACCATCACGATACCCTCCTGTTTGGAGTAACAACAACTACTACATGAATGGCGATGGAATGAGGTGATTCACCGCAACAATTGCGGTACCATTCCTGATTGGATGTGCGTTAGTATATGAGTGGGATGACGATGAAAAAGATGAGGCATACACACTCGCGCACACACATGACACACGCAAATGAGATATCACACACGCAGGTGCGTCGTAACTGATGGGGATAGTAGTTCATCGGGTCGGCCACCGGAGATGAAATGCTGTGAAGATAACATTTGATCATTCATGGCAACAGCTCTGACGTCATAGGAGTTCAAGCAGGTTAGAAGACGTCAGGAACACATAGAATGAGTGCAGGCATTGACGGTGCTGCACAGGGTTAGAACAAGGACCCAAGATTGCTGCAAGGCTGAGGGGCTCGTTGTTGATACGGGTCAGTTGAGCATTGTTCTCTCCGAACTGTATAGACCGGAGTCGATGAGGACGTGTTGAATGCTTGCCACTATGCCGCAGTTGGAACACGAGCTGGTTGAAGCCTAACCATAACCAGAAGTCTGTGTCTGATCTGCGGGGTGAAGGCCACACTTAGGCGAAGTCGATGCAGAAGGGAGGTGAGACAGCGGGGCAAACAGTCTGGGAGGGAAAACGACAAAGTTGGATCGACGGCGTGGAACAAGGACCTGTCTGCAATGTCCCTGCGATATTGTTGGGATGCCATTGGCAGGATCATCGCCGACAAGAATGCCCTCCTGTCACCATGGGTCAACATATTCGGTATCACCCCTGGCATTGTCTGGCAACAGCAGCCACTCTGTCAGCCTCTTCATTTCCGGTTAGTCCACAGTGACCTGGGATCCACTGAAAAGTGATCTGCGGACGTAGAGGAAGTGCAATGTGCCCGTCGGTACCCGTGAGACACCTGGACCGATGGAATAACGAAGGCGGCCGATGAACTTACAGGTGTAGAGGACCCGTCGGTGTAGACGGCAGTGTGCTCAGCGTAGACGCTTAACATCATGTCCAATGACATCTGGCGAAGGACTGACGGTGGTACTTTATTTTTTTAACGTTGAGTCCCGAAATGCCGGGGGAGATCGAGGGCAGTGGCAGAGACCACGGGAGAGACGAAGACACTGTTTGGTTTACTACGAACGAGGGAAATTTAGACTTTGCTTCCGCAATGATTTTGTAGAGGTTGCTCTGTTTGCGCCAATAAAGTTTTCCTACCAATGGGTGACGGCGGTGATGAGCGATAAGGCGTAAATGGTAACGTACAGTCTCCCTCGTTCTGAGGACTTCAATTGGTATGTCATGAGCTTCGGCGATTACCATCTGCGTTCCTGCAGCTCTGGGGACGCCAAGACAGATCCTCAGGCTGCGTGCAAGGAAGCACCGAAGCCGCTGAAGTTGCGTCTCAGAAATGCCATGAAGAACAGGAAGTCTATACACAAGTGAATCACGAACAAGAGCCTTGTGAACAGCCAGGAGTGATTGCTCATCCATACCCCACTTTGAGCCAGCAAAATGACGAAGGACAGAGGTCCACCGCTGAACCTTCTTGTCAAGGTGATCGATGTGTTTTTTCCAGGACAAGTTGCAGTCGAGGACGACACCCAAAAATCTGTGTTTCACCTGCTTGATCGGCGAGCCAGCAAGACACAGCTGATATCGGTGCATATGCTTCCTTGTGCAGGTGAGAGCTGCAGATTTGTTCCCTGATATATCCAAGCCGACTTTAGTGAAGAACTGCATGATTCTGTCCAGAGAGCTTTGCAGACGACGCCAAATTGGAGGTCTTGATTTTCCAACTGTCCAGGTACGAACATCATCACCATACATGGAGATATTGACCTTGGACGTTATGCAGGACTTCGGACCAACCATGACGGGGTTAAATGATATAGGGCTTAACACACTACCTTGTGGTACTCCTTGCGTTACCACGACTTCCGGCGTGGCTTCATCACGTATGCGCACCGATACAAATCTCTGCTGTAGAAAGTCAGCGAGCCACGGGCACCACGCTGTTGTTCCACGATGCATTGTACACGTGAAGAAGACAGGACATAGCAGCAGCACTAAGGTTGCGGAGGACTCTATAAGTAATGCCATCTTGGCCTGGCGATGATTGGGCTCGAGATGAACATAGCGCAGCTTTGAGCTCAGACAAAGAAAAAATCATCTCCACTTCTCGATGGGTGACCAGGTCCGCCCGTGCAACTACCTCCTAAAGACGAGAGGTATGTGCTTGATACTAATCACTCCTGGCAGCCCGAGAACTGGCTGTGATGACTGTGCAAAAAGCGGAAGCAACATCATGCTCAGTCTTATTGAGCGAAAGGGCCAATAGACGCAGCGGATTTCTTTGAGGTGGAGTCTCCTTCAGACAGCGAGCCACGCTCCAAACTCTCGTGGCAGAGTGAAACGGCGAAAGGGTTGAGCAAAAGCGACGCCATCGCTGACGATCTTCTACCTTTACTGCCCTCTGTACAAATCTGGCGATACGTCGAGCTGCTGCAATGTCTTCTGTAGTGTTAGCTCCGCTACTAGGGGGGAAAGGACGACGACGTTGACGAGGTGTAGGAGCTCGTGGGGATGAATAAAGCATTAACGTTCTAAACTGCAACGTGGCTGGATGTCCTTTACTTCACGCTACATGGTGGCAGCGGTGGGATACGTTTGAAGACAATGTCCCTGGAATCAAGCTTTATGTCATCATCGTCTATCTCATCGATCGCCGGACTTCGGCAACCAGCCCAGTTCAACTTCATCGACGTCACGGACTGGCCTGCCTGGAGGGACGAGTTTGAAGACTATCTCTATGCGTCCGGAACTCAAGATAAACCAGGAGAAGTTAAGGTCAGGACATTGCTTTACTGCATGGGAAGAAAAGCGCGTGAAATCTTACGAACCTTCAACCTATCTGAGGAAGAGACAAAAGATTACGGGATTGTGCTTGAAAAGTTCAATGCACATTTTACTCATTCACCAAACACTGTTTACGAGACGGCAAACTTCAGCCGACGGCAGCAGAATCTTGGCGAAACCGTAGACGCGTACCTCGTGGAGCTGCACAAGTTGGCAGAAAAATGTGACTTTGGCCTAACGAAAGAGCGGATGATACGAGACAGGTTCGTTGTTGGCCTAATAGATACTAAGCTGTCACAGTCGCTTCAAATGGATTCGTCTTCAACCCTTCAATCGGCCCTAACGAAGGCCCGCCTAAAAGAAGCGGTTGTGAAGCAGCAAAGCGAGTTGGGGAAAAAAGACCTGGTTGCCGACACCGTGGGTTGTGACTGCAGATGTTCAAAGCCAGCCCTTACTGAAGAATTCGCAACAGATCTTGTTAGCCGTCAGGAGAAGAGAGATCGCCGCGGCGTTGACTCACGCCATTCATGCGCCCACTGCGGATATCGGCACCCACAAAGGCCCTGTCCTGCACGCAACAAAGAATGTTTAAAATGCTGCAGAGTCGGTCATTTTGCAAAAATGTGCCATACTAGCCTCCCACAGTGGGAAAAACCGGGTCCCAGAGTCTATCGCAGGAATTTTGTATCCGAGGTCACACTGCCCGAGAATGATTTCTTCCTCGGTACGGTAGCAATGCAGACTCCAGCTCCCGTAACCAGAGAAGTAGAAGTCAGAGTCAATGATGTTCCTCTGCTAGCAAAGATTGATTCTGGCGCTGACGTCACTATTGTCGGCTCTAGATTCCCAGGGTTGCCAGACCTTCTTGAACCGCCAGACACACTGAAAGGACCAAGTGGAACTACGCTCGACGTTCTTGGGAAGTTCAGAGCAGTAATCCAATGGAAAAAGAAGACTACGTCCCAAATGGTATATGTCGTGCACGGTCTAAGAAAGCCCCTCTTGGGGTTGCCAGCATTACTTGACTTAGAGATCATGCGTTTTTTGAACGAAGTGGAAGTCGGAGAAGATCACTGGTATACTCGCAAGTTTCCCGAGCTGTTCCGAAGTCTAGACAAAATTCCCGGAGAATACGTCATTCGATTACAAGAAAACTGTACGCCGTTTGCCATAGCCGCGCCGCGCCACGCCGCGTTCCTTTCGCCATGCGCACTTCGGTTAAGACAGAACTCGACAATATGGAGAAACAAGGTGTTATACGGAAAATACACACTCCGACAGATTGGGGTGCACCAATCGTTCTTGTGAAGAAGTCATCGGGGAAAATCAGGATCTGTGTTGATTTGACGAAGCTCAACGAATGCGTTAAGCGAGAAAGGTTGATCTTGCCAACCGTAGAAGAGGTCTTGGAGCAATCCCGACAGTCTTGCTTTCCGTTCAGCCCTTCTCCTGCATGCTCGAAGCTGTTCAACACGATGATTTGTACCCATGTGACCTGATGTGACCTTCACATGTCGAGATCATGATCGAAGAGAAGATGGCAGTAGTTCTGTTAACTGGTCTGCCGACATGCCCTGGTGCACATGACTGGTGACCGCCGCGCGAAATGTGCCCCAGTTAGTCAATCTAACCATTTTGCACCGCGGTTGTGAGACATATCTTTCACACGAGATATAGATAGGCAGGTGAGCACTGCCTTGCCCATCAACGTCGGTAACCCATGATAAAGACCTAGAAATGCCCTTGGAACAAAGTGAAAGGTCTAGGGCGTCTGTCGTGAAGTCCCTGTGCAAGTAAGTGGGTGAACCATCGTTAAGGAAACAGAGATTCAGATCTTCGATGGCATCACTCCAGATTCTTGCTCTTCTGTCTGTCGTTCTACTTCCCCACACCTGATTGTGGGCGTTGATGTCGCCAACAACCAAAAAAGGTGATTCTAGCCCTATAAAGGTATTTTGAACGTCCTGTGGCATCAGGGGTGAAGATGGTGGGATATACAAACTGACGACTGAAAGCGACAGATTACACAAACGGACCCTGCACTTTACATGGTCGATGGTCGAAGCAATCTGGGGGCCCTGCAAACGGACGGATGCCAAATCTGCCCTTACACATAATACAGTTCTCGATGACACACTTGAGTTCCCGGGCGTAAGCATACTATAACCACTGTGTCTGAAGTCGTCCTTGACGTACGCTTCGCTGAAAGCCAGAATCGAAATAGCATACTTAAGCAAAAATAACGTGAGTTCAGGGAGCTTGCTGCGCAGACCTCTTGCATTCCACTGCATCACCATGACCCTCTTATAGAGACTGTTCATGATGGAACGATGCGAGCACGCCATCTACAGCGAAAAGCTGCTGAACCTGAGGCAACGATGCAGCGGCAGGGAACGCAGAAACTATCGCTTTCAGAGTAGCGACCAAAAGAGGAAGCAGCGCAGGCATTACAGCGCCAGCACTCGATGCTGGGTTATGCTGGGTATGCTGGGTTCAATCGACTCGAGGTCACCGACTTTGGTGAGCTAATACTTTTTGGGCTGCTTACAGCACCAGCATAAGTGGCAGGGGCGTTGGTGACACCTGTTCCAGACTGGCTAGGTTGCTACGGGGGTTTGGGGGGGTTGCTTGAAAACGTCGTATTGCTGAACGCTTATGAGGGCATTGGGAATGGGGGACGACATGAGGGCCACCACAGTTGGCACATTTGGGTTGACGACGAGTTGTGCAATCGTTCACATGGTGTGGGCCAGAGCAAACCTTACAGCGTTGAGGCCAACGGCAGTTACGGGCAAGGTAGCCAAACCTTTGACAAAGGAAACATTGCAGTGGACCTTCCACGTACTCGCGTACCTTGTGGATGGAGAATCCCAGGTGGACTTCTTGGGGTAGCTTCTGTGTGGGTCGAAACGTGAGTATGACACTCTTCAAGGGAATGTACCTGTCGGACCCATCTTCATTGGAGACATGACGCACTTGACTCCGAGCCGATAGAACACCCTCTGATTCCAAATAGGCGGCGAGGTCTTCATTTGAGTACGCCAGCGGCACACCGGTGATTTTCCCTTGATTCGTGACATACGACATTGGTATGACAACGGTAACATCAATGTCGGCGACAGACTGAAGGGCCAGAAGATTAGAGACTGCACCCTCGGTTTTCACAAAGATACACATGGAGCCATCATTGTTTACCCGGTGGCGTAGCATAGGTTCCTGAGCAGCACATAGGATGTCGTTCGCACTTGCATTTGGGTTCGCCCTCCAAAAGGAACAACCTTGTCCAACAGGCTTAAACAGAACAGGAGAACATTGTGGACAATTCTTCTTGTATGTCACCAAGGTAAAAGGATCACCAGCTCCTTGCTGATGACCGATACCGCTATGAAGGTCAGCCATGTCCTCGCCAGAAACTGCGGTTGAGGCAGACCAGTCGTACAGCGTGGAGGTTTGAGGTGGGAGCACCTTTCTTGTGGCATCAGCGCTGTGACGAGCCGGTCCCCTGTCTATGGGGGAGCGGCTGGGCTCTAGAGGCTGCTAGTGCTCCATATTAGGAACATCCCAGCGGCCCGGTTCCGGCATGGGGCCGTCGCGTACGCACGACAGCGGCGCAAAGGCCTCCGGGGAACCCCCAAGAGAGAAATAAACGTTACGTAGGCTTATGGGCAATGCACAATCTCAGGAGCAGCAGAATATACGTCATATACGTCCGTGCTGGCCAAGCGCACGCAGAGAAAAAACTGTCAATTGTCAAGAACGTGATCACTGTATGCATTCATTGAGAATTGATATGTGTCAATAAACCTGATATGTTTTATTTTTCTCTGTTGTCGTCTAGTATTGTTGCCATGGATGATTATGGCTGGGTCAAGGAGGGTGAAAGGGGATACAGCGCAAACGAAGTGCGCGAATGTAAACGGCCGTGGCTAATTATGCCCTGCTTATTATTTAATACTGCCGACGTCATCTCTGACGTCATTTAGTTACAATCGTAGTAGTCCGCGCAACGGATGGCTTCCTGTGGCAGTTTCCTGCATATACCTTGGATAATATCTAACTTGTACGTGACTATTTGGTAAAATGCAATAATTGCCTGTCTATTTAGGTGCTTTGGAGCAAAAGTGAGATAGCAAAATGGTAGAAAGCCCTTGTTGAAAACTATTCCATTAGTCGAAATCCTGACACGAGCAAGCACGCTCAAATATCCATCGCCCAATTTCGCAATACAAATGAGCCGAAACTGAAATAGGGCACGAGGCACGAGGAAGGACAACGATCAATCACGTCGGAACGTGCTTTCGAACTATCGAGATGATTGGTGTACACTCTCAAAACATAACTTCAGCGCATAGCACAATGTGCACGAACCACTGCTAGGAATGATAGGGATAGGAATGAGAAGCGATATCCCTATCATTCGTGGCAATGGTCGGCGCACAGCGTGCCATGCAGTGAAGTAATCTTTTTACAGTGTAGGTGGTGATGTGCTGGACAGATCAACCGCTTTGCTGCCCAGATACGCCGTCGATGGTTAAGGCCATGTCTTCAATCCGACACGGGTGCTCGCGGATTTCACTTCTGCTCTGCATGCAATAATTTCAGGATGGATACTGCAACGTATGTGCTTGCTTCGGGAGTTTTTTTCCCTCCTTTTAATACAATGGCTTTCAACGAGGATGGTCTCATATTCTGTGCTGTCTTACTTTTGCGAAAAATCCCTAATTAGAGAGTTATGTAATTAACATGAGGTAATTAGACATTGCGCAGTCACATAATCTCTTCGAGAGAATGCCCGCCTGGTCGTATCACCCACCTCGAAGAACCAACTGATATATGTTGGGGAAAAAAAAGGAACGCATATTAAATTTTTTGTTCTGATCAGGACTTATACTACGAACACAACTAATAAAGCTGTAAGCTGCTCTCCAAACCAACTTTAGGAATTTGCACAACGCTCATAATTCAGCAGGTGGTTCTCTGCGACAGCACCCTACGAAATAAATTGAGTAAATTGGTGAACAGCTGCTCTCTCCTTCCTCAGCTAGCCATTATTGCGCACTTTCGATAAACCTTGAAATTTGCTTCATTTGCTTCTATCACTGCAAACAGTTCTTAAGTTTCGCATAAGCTTCTGTACATTGAGTCTGGAAAGGGACCAATGACTACCGCTATGCATCTAATCCTCGAAATGACTAAAATTTCTCTGTTATTCCCTTGGAGTGTTCTCGGGCAGACATCATACACTCTAAGAAAAAAAGGAGTACTTTTACTCCTTTTGGGGAGTAATTGCATTGCCACAAAAAATAGTCCCTTTCGGGAGTAAATGCACGGGAGTAAATGAATGTCACAGAGTGAAGACCGCATTTCACGCGCTGTCGTAAGAGCCCCAGGTACATAATTGGTGCGCAAGCATGAAAATACTTTGAAGCAAACCGTCAACCGTGATATATCGAGTGATATAAAATCTTGCGCCATACTAGGGCACAATTTGCGAAGAAAGATGCGCTAACTGTTTCTTACTCTGTGTGGCTGGAAAATTGCTACGTTGTCTGAGTTATACAGCCTTATGCCCTTCAAATTGACCAAGGGCACGTATTTACGGTGACTGTTGCATTCAGGAGACCATTCGTGAAGTTTAGTGACAATTTGCAGTCCTGGGGAGTAAATGTCGGGACTGAATGTTGGGTTAGGGGAGTAAAATGGGGAGTAATTGCAGACTAGGGGAGTAGAAGCTGCAATTACTCCCCGTTTTACTCCTTTTTTTCTTAGAGTGTACAGGACGGTCATCGGCATAGATCTCGGTTGGTCAAATACGTTTTATTTTCTTCTTTTCGAATCCAAAACACTCATTGAAATCCTACATATCATGCGATCGATTGTACAAAAAGCTGCAGTCAGTACAGAGCTTATCGCTTTTCCGCTTTTTGTAACAGAGCGTCTATTGCCTACAATTCAGCGTGAAGCATTGTTCAGAATGTTCACTATTCGTGACAGCATCTGAGGCCCAAACTCACGTATAGCACACGTTACACTTATTTTTCAGGTTCTCCAACCCCCACGCAACGCGAAGCCGAAGCTGTTTTGGGTGGCCGGGGTCCTGAACAAACGTTGGGATTGGCGTTCGCGCGGTAGCTCCTGGCGAGGCGAGGCAATGCATTTAACGCTTGCTACAGAAAATTAATAAGTCGGAGGTCTGCCTCCCGCATTCCTGAGGCGAGCCACGGGAAAGCAATACTAACAAATTCATTCCTCTCTCAGTGTGCATGTTAGTGGAATATGCGGGACTCACCAGCGCAGAACACGGCGGCCAGCAATGTTAGCGCAACAACAGGGACACGGTTATCCAGCAACATAGTCCGCAGCGCACACACCAATAACAATGAAGTTCCGGTTGGCGGTCATCTTATACCCGAAGTCTCCAGCAAAGAGTCGTTATGTAATCGATTAAAATGGATTTATCATGAAAGCACAAAGAGAGACGAGTGAGCGACGCTTTGTTGTGCACACATCTGATTGACGTTTCCTGCACTTCCGGCGATATCTATAGGGCATATGGAGATGAACAAAAATGTTCAACACACAAAATAATATCTACTATAACGAGCAGACATGCAAGAACTGCAGGATGCAATTTAATGGACTGCACGCACAAGACGCACAAGATGCCAGTGTTGTATAATGGTTAATAAGGTTGTACCACGGATACGTCTTGCTTGTTTGCTCAACTCCAGCTTTGCTGCTGTTGTACGCAGACTGCGAAACAATGGCGTAAACATAAGCTTCAATAAAAGAAAGCAAATGGAAGGCAAACGGTCAGCAAAGACAGCGAAGCGGAGAAGGTAACAGAACAATAAAATAACGAAAATAAAATGACCCGCAAATAAAATGGTACACTTTCACTCCGCTTCCC
Organism: Ornithodoros turicata; assembly: GCF_037126465.1. Classification (NCBI taxonomy): domain Eukaryota; kingdom Metazoa; phylum Arthropoda; class Arachnida; order Ixodida; family Argasidae; genus Ornithodoros; species Ornithodoros turicata. The sequence continues at coordinate 183,352 of NW_026999379.1, read as the reverse complement.
ACATCGCCGAACGAGAGACAATTCGTTATCAGGAAAGGGGTACTTTGTTTCGGAACGAAGTCTCGTCTTGATTCTTCGCCCAATAAACAGCCAGATACCTATTTTGGTTGCAAAAATCGATTGCTCCTTACGTCAGGTTGCAAGTGACCCGCATAACGAGGAAACGAGGCTGTCACAGCCGGCCTAGCGGGCCCGTGATTTGCTCCTCGTGACGCATGACGTAACTTCCTCGTTTTCGTTAAAAGTGGCGCAATCTTTGGCTTAGGCAAACTACATACCGTGATCGGTATTATACGAGAGGGTAATCCAAGTGAAAATACGTTAACGTTGCATGCGCCCACAGAGAACAACAAAATGGCAGAAGGTTTCTTTGCCTGTACGATAACGGAAGCTGCGAACCGTGAACCACGCAGCCGTAACCTTTTCATTTCTTGCTTGCTGCGAATTTTTCAGTGCTTTTTCCTTTCAGATAGTCACACAATATTGTAATTATTATGTTTGTGCATGGACGCCTGGGGCATATCTATTTGTACATGAGTGTAATCATGTCTTGTATATATGGAGAGTACAGAACATAATTTTTATCATTGTACTTCACCTGAACTGTGTTTATAATTTTTTATATACTAGACATTGACCAGGTTTGCAAATGATAATTAATGGTTGAAAACACTTAACTTGATTTCACTAAAAGGAGCACTTGTAGCCGATCCATTATCATATGACCAACTAACATTTGTAAAGAAAGTCCCTAGTGCTGACTTAAATGGCATAGCACCCCTTCATCTAAGTTCACAGTTAACCATGCAGCATCGGTGTGGGCAATGGCTCCAAAATGGCTATATAATTTATCATGCAGTAACAGGCACACTCTATCTTTGCAATGCTATATTTTAAGATGAATTACATTGACCCTTTTCTGCACATAGTATTCGATTCGCCACCATTCGAGAACCAAACTACTGTGAACAGTCTCTGTGAATGGGAATGACTGTACCCATGTATTCTTTTTTTTCAATAAGTTCTCGGTTACTGTGACCGAGATACTTTTGTAAAGAAATTTTGGCAGTCCTGCAAATACAAACTCGCTTCAGTGTACGCAACGGACTTCTCGGAACAATTAATTGAAATATAATAAAACAGCCGAAACAACATTTTGTCACAACTCTGTATTTTTCTTTTTTAATGTCCAGCAATTCAGGAGACAGAGTAGGACTTTCTGCCCTCTGATGTTTTCATGTACTTCATAGAGCTGTAAAACCTGAAAAAAAAAAGAAAAAGAAAATAGAAGTATAAACAGTTTTGCCTTTCACTTTCGAGCTTAACAAGAAAGTTACGCTTTACCATATATGTGCTTTTGTATTGTCCTGTTGATAAAAAGGGTACAGGAATAATAATGGAGCACATAGATGAAGCTGAGAACTTTTCTTCGAGAGTTGAGTTCGTTCTTGAGAGAAAGATTTGGCATGTTCACAAGTCATTAGTGCACACCAACATACATGACAACATAGACAACATGATGGCTGCAAACTCACAATTATTCAACAGAAGAAGAAACGGAAAGCATGAGTAAAAAAGATAGCCTCCATGCAACAGGTGTAGAACCACATAATCTCGGGGAAGGTAAAATCGGGAGAGCAATAAATGTCCTCGTTCTTGGGCTGTATCGATTTGACCAACTAAGGAACTACACTTGACACACGTAACGTGAAATAAAAAGTGACAAGCTCATCAGGCACCGCTGACACCGCTGATTTTATGACAGGGGTCCTTGGCCAAGTGTCACAGAAGCCGAGACAGAGTTGTTCAAGTGTACAAAGCACGTTGTATGGTTTTCGGCAGCACACGGTTTGGAATATCCAATATGCAGCAAGGATGGCTGCCACGCCCTCTTCTAGGTCAATCACTCTGCACAAACTGATCTTGTCTACGTGAAGATGCATATGCTGTGCCTCTTCATGGCGTGGCCCTGTGTACACCACACTCGGAGTTACTGGGATGGGCGTACCCTGTTAAGGAAAAATAATATGTTTAAGTTCTTAAGCCACAGAATGCAGGTCAGATACACTGACTGTGCCTCCACAACGCACCAGAAAAAGTGTGTTCATTGAGTTCACCTACAGTTCTATGCTTTAGATTCCTGATACAGTAATGGCAAATGTGGCACAACTGTAGTCTTACAGCCACATTACAACAGCATAAACGGAGAAAGAAAAAGAAGTCAGGTGTTGAAAGCCTTCCTATTCCCCTCACTGTTTCTGTGATGCAGTTGAATGCAATGGGTCACAAACGTTGCAGTTAATGTGCAGACTTGTGACAAAATAGAGTGATAGCGAAAAAAGGGAGAGTCCACCACCAAACAGCGTGAACAAGCACACACTAGATAATATTTAGTAGCCTAAGAAATGTTCTGAAAGTGTGTGCAACAATCTGGTGTGACATAATTTATAATTTACTTACACCTTTAACAAACATATCTGTTGTGGCATCGGGCTCCTTCACAGCCGAGCTCAGTATCTTGAAGGTATGGCCTCCTTCCTCCAGCGCCTTCTCACCAACGTCCAGATGATATTGGCCACAGCCTCCGACTTGCAGCTTCCCCAATTGGCGGAGCACGCTGACAAGATTATGGAGGTGTCCACCCCGCACATCGCCGCTGTTTCCAACGCCGCACCCAGCACCTTCGAAGTCCTTCGCGTACCACCCAAGCTTCCACCTCACACCCGGGTGTTGCACCGCCACAGTTCGCCAGCGCACTCGATCCAGTTGCGCAGCTTCGTGAGGATTTCACCCGTCTATCCGAGCTGATGGCCTCTGCAATTCACCCGACCCCCCTTCGGTCGCGCCGTCGGAGCTTTGACCGACGTCGATTCCGGTGCGGCAGCCGTCGGCGCTCTCCACGATTTCATTCCCCCGACCAAGAAGCTTGCCACTACCATCTTGCACTTGCCACGTGCCCTTGGCACTACCATCGCCGTTTCGGCCCCACGCCGGAAGATGTAGGAGTCCCTGCTCCTGGCAGCGAAACTTTTCCGGGGACCGCTAACGGCTGCGGCCGTCTCCGACGCCTCGAGCAGCCGTCTGTACTTCGTCACCGACCACACGTCAGGGGCATAGGTGGGCATTTTCCTGCGGCCTCACTCATCCTCACCTCACGAAGCGCGGACTTTATCAGCCTCACTCACCCTCACCGAATTTTCTTTACCACTAACTTAACCTCAGTCGCCCTCATCCTCACATTCCATTTCAAATTTTGTCCTCACGAACCTCACTTCAGGGCATCGAGATCCCGAAAGGCCTCACCATCCTCATCCTCACATGCCTTCATCTCTTGAGGCTATTCACGACGCTCATGGCCAGATGTATCTTCACCTCATGAGGGCTCTCATGGCCTCAGGAGTCCTCATCCTCACGTGCCATCACCTCATGAGGGCCCTCATGTCCTCACGGCGCCTCACGTACTTTCGCCTAATGAGGACCCACATGGCCTCACGTGTCCTTATCCTCACATGCCCTCACCTCATGAGGGCTGTCATGAGGGAGGCCATGAGGGCGCTCATGGGCTCACGTACCTTCACCTCATGAGGACCCACATGGCCTCACGTGTCTTCAAGTCACTAGGAGGCACGTGAGCCTCAACAGAACTTTCCGTCATGTTCACATGAGACGTCGGCGTTTATCTACTGTGTCGGTAGTTGGTACTAATGATACTGCGTGGCATTAAACCGTTTACAGGGCTTCGTGCTGTGCTTGGATCAACGTGCTGATAGTTGTTACGGTGACAGTGAGGTTTAACGTTAGTGTTTGGCATCAGTAAAGTGGAGCCCGAAATACTATAGTGCAGATGTACCGTTACGGAAATGATCGGGTGGTGGCGGGGAATAGTGCTTGAAGAGATCCTGTACTGGATTCTCAGAACCTTATGACGCTGATGCCAGAATGGGAGGATACGCTCACAGCTGAAGTGTTTGGGCACAACAATGGTACTAATCGCACCGGCAATCACGTCGTGCCTTTTTGTTGTTGTTTTTTCTTCTCCTTCTCTTACATTTCAAAGGCGCGCTACAGTGTGGATATTCCAGTTTTCCTGGCTTCGTTTTGAGGAGGCAAAGAAAGATTTTGAAAATTCTTACAACTCCATGATGAAAAACCCGACTGGGGAAAAGACGAAAAACAGACGACGCATACAAACTCTCAATTTCAACGTCTGTTTTTCGTCTCTTCCCCAGTCTCGGTGTTTTTCATCATAGATCTTTTTGATTGTTATTTGTTTGTTCTGCTTTTTTGTTCCTCCCTTAGTACTTCCTTCATTATTGCTGTCGCACGGGCTTTGGGGAGCCCGGTAAAGGCTGCTTTATTGAGCTTTATGCTGTTAAGAACAAGAGACGTCAAAATAAAGAGTAAGCCTCGTTACATTCCCAGCAGCGGTAACATTTGTTTAAAAAGAAAATACCAAAATGCCGCACATGGCGCCTTTGGCACGACACAGCACGCGTGTGTCCAGTTGCAATCATTCGAAATTAGCGGGGAAAAGCAGCTGCACGCGCTTTCGAAAACCCGGTACAGGGCCTCTCCAAACGAGGCTGCTATTCCAGTAAACAGGCAGAAAAACGAATCCACACGAGGTAGTGGGCCGCTCAAAACCATGGATCGGAACCGGTATTTTTTTCGGTACGGTTCGGGTTCGGATTCAGGCATATTCGTTCGTTGAACCGGTTCAGGTATGTTGGTTCGGTTCGGGTTCGGGTTCGGCTCAGAAAGAACCTCCCCCCCCCCAAAAAAAAAAGAAAGCAAAGCGGTCAGCGGCGGGACGTTTACAACCCTTACCTTTTTCGGTCCTGGTTTAATGGGTTCTTCGGCAGTAGTTTTGCTCCATGAAAGCGAGTTTACCCTCACAATACACGGTTGTAAGAGTGTGAGATAACCGTTTCAGGTGAAAACACAAAACAAGTAATAGACACATTTATTATTTACTTGATATTTTGCTTTATTGTACTCTGGTGGTCGTCTGCTGAAAACGAAAAGCGAAGTGCCTTTTGGCAGAAGCTAGTCAGGGCCATCTTTTGCTCTGACAAAAAACTGGCATCATAAAAGTCACAAACTTGTACTCGCATCTGGCATCATACAAAAAATAAATAATCAAACAAACAACAACAAAAAAGGTCGGTCGGTGGTACAATTATTTCACCTCTGAACCGATTCCCGAACCGGTAACCGTATCAATTTTTTTCGGTTCAGTTCCGGTTCGGTTCAGGACAAGCAAAAAATTGTTGGGGTTCGGTTCGGTTAGGGTTCGACAGAAAATAACGTTTCTTTTCGGTTTTCGGTTCGGGTTCAGTTCCGGCTCGGATTCCTGCTCAAAACACGACTTCGAAATCGTGTTCCCTATTCTCGGGGTTGCACCTTACGCAACAACATAACGTGACCGCCTAAGAGAGTCATGACTAGGGTTCGTGGTTTTCGGCATTTTCCGAAAAATGCCGGAAAACTCCCCCCGAATGATTTTTTTCAGATTCGGAATATTCCGAAAAAATCCGAATTTCTCGTATCTTGACAGCTGCCATTCCTGGAACCGCAAAGGGAAATCCCCTTGGAATCTCCCGTTGTCGACTATTTCTCGAACGTGGCATTATCTTCAGGCTGTGCCCTTGTTTCGTTGTGCTTAAGCGCTTATAAGAGGATGACCTCAGCTTTGGCAGCACACGTACTTAGTGACACACCTATCTTTAGTGAATTTACTATTCAGAACCTTTGTGGTCTGTTGTTGTCGGATTAAAAAGAGATCACGAGTGTACGGAGCTCCCAAACGGTTTCAAAAGCCGATCGCTGATCCCCTGCCCTAGCCTTCTAGTTCATTTTTGTGTTCTTTGTATTCCTCTATCTACCTCGCTCCAGTTACCACTTGGAGTGACCCTTGTTTCCGTTCCTGAGGCACTTAAAGGCACTTCGAGGCACTTCACTGTATGATGACTTATTCTTACTCTTTCTACGAGATGAATCTCATATGGATGATATAAAGTGCGAGTTTTTCGAATATGCTGCATGCCCTGCCCCTCAGGTGGATATATCTCCTATTCAATTTTGGACGACCCCTTCCAGCACATGGCCTTTGTTATCGCAGTGCGCCTTAAGCATACTGGCTATTCCTGTTTCTAGCGCTAATGTTGAGCACGCGTTCTCTAAACTGCGTGTTATTAATCACAAGGCGCGAGCCGCTATGACAGATGCGAGCATGATGATGTACGCTTGCATCTATTACAACAAGAGGTAGTCTCCTTGTTTGCTGGTTTGGCACAGGCAATAAAAGACATTGTTAATGAAACCATGAATCGATTCACTTCTTTTCGGTTCGTTGTTACTTCGCGCGCAAAATAGGTTTTTCCTTCATGCGAAATAAATAGATGCCCGTATTCGGGCATTTATTTTTTGGGCGGAATATAGATGCCGAAAAAATCCGATTTATTGTCCCCCATATAAATGCCGATAAACACCCCCCGAATTGGGTTGAAAATAAATGCCGAAAACCACAAACCCTAGTCATGACTTATCTGTAAGGTCCCTGATGAAAAAGTCGTATGCCCTCACCTGTGAGATTCTTCATGGTAGCCTTCATACAGGGTAGTCCACCAACCATGATACAAATTCATAGTAAAAAACGTAGGCCCCGGAGAGACATGAGGTCAAGGGAGTTTTTTCTACCAATAACGTTTGTCACATATTTATAATATTTTTATTTCATTTCGATTGACGGAAAGTTAATTTCTTGAATTAAACTCCGATATTTCCCAATGCAATCTCACGAATTCTTTGCGGTAATGGGTTCCCCGTCATAATTTTACTCAATATAGCACATAACCCCACTCGTAATGCAATGACAATTGCCAAAATAAATTCGCCGAAAATCCGTGGAAATAAGAGACCTTGGTATCGCCTGTTTTTTTTTAGTTTGAGCGCAAAGCTGCGAAGAAAGGAGGTTACATTGACACGCCACACGAGGAGGGAAGGGTTACATACCCAACCCACCGAAGAGTTCCGCTGCCAGGTATCAGCTTTGCCCACGTCAGTTTCAGGGTCGCGCTCTTTTTCCTTTATTTGCGTTTTGCTCAGTGTGTTTGTTTGCTTTTGGGTGCGTACGCGGTAGTTTCCACTATGACCGCTGATAGCGGTCTCGCAGTTTTTCTGCACCATCTTATTGTCATGAACCTGTGTATGTGTGTGTGAGAGAAAGAGAGAGAGAGTTGCACGAGTATGCACGAACGCCTGTCAGCTCTCTTCTTTTTTCAATTCGTTTGTTTCAACATGCTAGGGTTTCTTTACATTCAACACACTTCCTGTGCACTTGTATTAGGTTATCATTAGCGTAAAAGTGTTCGACGTGTTCGCCATCTGCTGCAAGGCACAGGTGGGTTCTCCGAATTGAATCTTCCGCGGCCCTTTTTATTTCGGATCTGGAAAGCGACGAGCAGAAAGCAGTGATTTTCCCCTGCTGGTCAGCCGGCCATCCTGGTTCGCTTTTGTATACTTCGTCTTTGATGCGACCCCAGAGGTAAAAGTCCATCGGCGTTAAGTCAAGAGACCTGGCGGGCCAAGACCAGGGGCGGATTTAAGGGTCTGTCATGGGGGGAGGGGGGCAGTCTTAAGAAAATTTCGTGCTTTGCGCCACAGCATCATCCAGGAGATAGGGGTTTTACATAGGCAACACAGCCGTATAGGGGCGGTCGCCCCTCCCCTCTCGCCCTCCCCTTAAATCTGCCCCTGGCCATGACACTGGACCAAATCAGCCAGCCCACTTCTCCCGGAACATGTGACGGAGAAGCTGTACTGCTCGCCGCGTGCTGTGAGGTGGAGCCCCATCGTGCTGAAACCACACGCGGGTCCGTTCAGCAAGAGGCAGTTCATCAACGAAGCTGAACACGGCATCTAAAATTTCGCTACAGTAGCGGTTGGCATTTAGGGATCCCGTGAAAAAGATTGGCAAAATAATGGCTCCGTTATAAATCCCGGCTCATACATTCAATCCCCACTCGTACTGATGCTTGCAGTCCCGTAGCCAGTGTGGGTTTGTTTGGCTCCAATAATGCGCGTTGTGGCGACTCACTTGAGCGCTATGGCAGAAGTGGGCCTCATCAGCCCAAATGACCCTGTTCACAAAGTTTCTGCTTTCCTAGGTCTGACATCGGATCCAGTTACAGAAATCCAGCCGTTTCTCGTTGTCGCCGGCCGGAAATGTTGATGAAGGCTCATGTGGTACGGGTGGAGTTTGTGCTTGTGTAATATCCTCAGCACACTTGACTTTGATGTCTGTACTCACTTTGCCAGGGTGCGCAGACTTTACGTGGAGATCATCTCTTACTTCATTCAGGGCCTTGTCTGTTTGTCTCGACTCACTGGCAGTAATTGGGTGTGCCCGGCTCTGGGTACCAGAATGGAAACTTCCTGTTGTGGACAGTCTCAAAAATGCATGTCTTATGGTACAAGAGCTCTCCACCCTAGTTCCTGGAAGCATTTCACTGTATTCGAGGACTGCTCTGTCATAGTCCATACCTACAGCCCCCAGAGCAATGATCATCCTTGTTTTTTTATTGATTGGAATACACGGTGCTTGCCATCGCTGCCATGTACTTGTTCACTGCATTCACTGAGACCGGAGTGCAAAACGCTCCAAAAATGTATTTCCTTCCCTACCTGTCAACACGTCGGGTGACATTATTTTTGATAAGATAGCTCTGATTCCCGCACTCACCGCGCGTGTTTGTTCCGTGGGTAAGGCTTGTAACCCTTTTCCCCCTCGTATGGCGTGTCAATGTAACCTCCTTTCTTAGCAGCCTTGCGCTCAAACCCAAAACAACCAAAACAAAGCCGTCAAAAACGAGGCCGAGTCAAGGGCTCATCTCCGCGGATTTGCGACGAATTTATTTCGGCAATTGCCATTATATTACGAGTGGGGTTATGTGCTATACTGAGTAAAACGACCACGGGGCACCCCTTTCCGCAAAGAGAACGTCAGGTTACATTGCAAAATTTCGGAGTTCAATTCAAGAAATTAACTTTTCGTCAACTGAAATGAAATAAAAATGTTACCAATATGTGTCAAAAGTTATTGACAGAAAAAAAAAATTCCGTGACCGCATTTCTCTCTAGGGGCGAACGTTTTTTTTAAGATGAATTTCGATCATGGTTGGTGGACCACCCTGTATTTGGAGGAATGAAACCTAAGAACGGAACATGGCGATCCACGAAGATCTTCGAATTTCCATTGGCCCTTCGCGCAGAGTGATGTCATCTGCCGCAATCCTTCTCCAAGCGAGGGGATAGGTGGCTCCCCCTTCATCCGTGAGGTTCCTCACAAAGGGCCTCACGGCCTCATCGGTGAGGCTCCTCACGGAATACGTTGTACCCTCACTTGATGGCCTCACGACGACTGGCCTCATGAGGGCCCTCACGGTGGGCCTCATGAGGGACAATGCCTCACGACTCTCCTCATGAGGAACATTCAGCGTGGTCTGGCCTCACTCACCCTCACCTCATTGTTGTGAGGTGAGGCGTCCTCAGGAGGGTCCTCATGAGTGAGGCCGCCCAGCAATGGTCAGGGGTAAGATTTCTCGTCGATGCCGGCGCCGAAGTCAGTGTGCTGCCCGCAAACGCTCTTGACCGGCGACTCAAGCCCATTTTCCACCTTACTGCCGTGAACAACGTCGGCATTCCGGTCTACAGCCAGGTGTCCCTTACGCTGAACCTTGGGCTGCGCCAAAATTTCCCATGGCTCTTCCTCGTAGCGGCCGTCGACAAAGCGATCTTGGGGGCGGACTTCCTTCAGCACGTCCGCCTTACGGTCGACGTAGCGCCTTTACACTCGTCCACGAGCTTGTCTGTCCGATCTTTCTCCGCTAGTGACGTTCCATATCAGACGCTCAGGCCCATTTCTGCTTTGCTGTCACTGTACGCTGACATCACTGCGTGAATTTCCCACCCTTACGCAAGCACCTGATTGGTCGAAGCCTGTCAGTCACGGTGTGGTTCACTACATCAAGACCTCCGAGGACCCTGTTCTCGCGCGGCCTCGTCGCCTCGCCGCCTCGCCCCGGAGCAGTTGAAGATTGCGCGCGCGGAGTTCGACCATATGTTCGCTATCGGTGTGGCCCGGCATTCCTCAAGTGACTAGTCATCGCCGTTGCACATGGTCCCAAACAAGACCGGTGACTGGCGCCTATGCGGCGGTTATCGTGCCCTTAATGTTATCACCGTTCCGGATCGCTACCCACTGCCTCGCCTTCAGGACTTCACGGTTAACTTGCACGCTTAACGCACGGTTAACTCTCTATGCAGCAAGATTGACCTGATGAAGGCCTACAACCAGATCCCGGTCGCAATCGGAGACGTCAAGAAAACCGCAATCACCACCCCTTTTGGTCAAACAGACCAAAAGAAGTGGTGATTGCGGTTTTTTTCTTTTTTTTTTTTAGTTCCCGCGCATGCCGTTCGGCTTGTGCAATGCGGCTCAAACATTCCAACGGTTCATTGACGGCGTGGTTCGTGGACTACCCTTCGTCTTTGCCTATATCGACGATGTCTTGGTGACAAGCTCGACGCCAGAAGAACGCGAACTGCACCTTCGGCTGCTCTTCGAACGACTCGCCGCACATGGAATTGTGGTCAACGTACAGAAATGCGAGTTCGGCGTCTCATCTACCGAATTTCTGGGCCACAAGGTGACACCCGAAGGCATTGCTCCTCTCGAGGCAAGGTAGAGGCGATCACCAACTTTCCTCGCCCCCATTCCTTGCGCCAGTTACGCCGTTTCCTCGGCCTCGTCAATTTCTAGAGGCGTTTTATACCCGACTGTGCAGAGACTGCGCGCCCTCTGGACACCCTCCTCGCCGGGCACAAAACACATTCGTCCGCCCTTCAGTGGAGTCCACAGGCCGATGTCGCATTCACTCCGGTCAAGACCGACCTCGCCCGCTGTACCATGCTTTCCCATCCGAAGCTGGGCGCCCCCACCTCCTTGATGGTCGACGGGTCAGGCATTGCTGCCGGTGCAGTACTTCAGCAGAAGATCAATGAGGCGTGGAAACCAGTCGCTTTCTTCTCCATGGCCCTCAAGCCGGCGGAGCAGAAGTACAGTACCTTCGGCCGCGAACTGCTAGCTGCCTATCTTGCTGTGCGCCACATCCGCCACTTTCTCAATGGTAGGCAATTCACCATCCTAACGGACCACAAGCCGCTTACGCACGCATTCCAGTCGGCGAGCAGCCGATACTTGCCACGGGAAATCCTGCACCTGGCCTATCTCGCAGAGGTTTGCGCGGACATTCAGCACGTCCCCGGCACCGCAAACTCTCCTGCAGACACACTCAGCCGGATTGCGAGCGTATCTCCCATTGTCTACCGCTTATTCCCGGCCGAGGCAATCGCTGCTGTTCAGGCCACTAACGACGAACTTCTGCAGCTTCGTCGGCGTGGCACATCCTCGCTCAGGTTCACGGATCTCCCCATACCTGGCTCTCACTTGACCATCTGTTGCGACACCACTGGGGCAAGGCCTAGGCCTTTCGTCCCGGCGCCGTACCGGCGCGCGGCCTTTGCTGCGGTCCACGACCTGGCCCACCCCGGTATTCGTGCCACCCAGCGCATGGTGACCGCTCACTTTGTTTGGCCCTCCATCAACGCCAACGTCAGAGCCTGGGCCCGTTCGTGCATTCCGTGGCAACGATCCAAGGTGCACCGGCATACAATATCACCGCACCAGCAATTTGGCCTCCCGGACAGCCGTTTCGATATTGTGCACGTCGACATCGTCGGCCCACTTCCGCCGCCGTCGGGCTTCCGCTACCTGTTCACAGCAGTGGACTGATACACCCGGTGGCCCGAAGCCTGCCCGATGCCCGACATGTTTGCCGAAACTGTCGCTGCCATGTTCCTAGCCACACGGGTTGCCCGTTTCGGAGTACCCGCCCAGGTTACCACCGATCGAGGTCGCCAATTTGAGAGCAACTTGTTCTCCGCTTTCGCACGGATCCGTGGCACCTCCCGCATACACACGACATACCATCCGGCATCTAATGGTGTCGTGGAGCGTTTTCACCGCCACATGAAGACCGCCCTCATGAAATCAGAAGACCGCGAGCACTGGGCCGCTAACCTTCCGCTGGTTCTACTCGGCCTACGCGCTGCATTCAAATCCGACCTGGGTTGTAGTCCTATCAACATGGTGCGCGTCCGCGCCCTTGGCCCCCCGCCAGCCTGGTCGAGCCCGCCGCCATCCCTGTTTGTTCAACGACTACACCGGTTCTTCCGCACACTGCGCTCGGTGCCCCCATGTTCTTCAACCTCTTACACCCTTTTCGTCCCGCTGGATCTTCCTATGGCGACGCATGTGTTCATCCGCGCTGACACACCGTCCGGAAGTCCCTCGTTCCTCCATACTCCGGTCTCCACCAGGTTATCGGACGCTCCGGCAAGAACTACTGCATCAACGTCAACGGTACCGAAGACACGATCAGCGTGGACCGGCTCAAACCAGCCTACATTGAAGCACCGCCCACCTCCGACCTTCTCCGATTGAACCACTGTGACTTCAGCCCTTCAAGGGACCCAAAAGTGAAACATAACCCCATATTTTGGCCCACCATCCTGCACATTATCTTTGTTTGATAACACAGAGAAAGCATTACCTCACAATTCGGAATATTTTTTACGTATAAATGTTTTGAAGGCTGCCGGAACACGCACGGTACTACCAACGAACGGCAAAAAAGAGTAACTTAGGTTTCAGGTCCACGGCGTCCGGGATTGGTCAACCTGTACCACGTGACAATTAGTTTGTAGAGAACAAAGTTCACACACACTATCGTTATAGCTAAACGTCATTTTAAAAATGACGTTCACTTCCAGGCATTTGAAGAACATAGTTTCTATACTAATAAAACGTTCAGCTACTTCGCCGGCACAACCCGCCGTGCCGTTTGCAAGGCCGTCTGTGTTATTGTGCTTATTGTCTACGCCGTGGGTGGTCATACCGGCCGCGCGAAGCAGAAAGTGAAAGTCTGCGAAAATAATCAAATCACTTGTGTGTCACTGTTGTGTCACGTATTTACGTGTGCCTGGTGTACGTTGTGGCGTTCGGGGATGCGGAAATCGTTCATCGTCGACGACGGGCGTTTTCTATCACAAGATTCCACAGGACAATGCGCGAAAACGAAAGTGGTTCGAAGCACTCGGCTGTGAGATACTGCAGTCGTGTCGTGTGTGCTCAGCCCATTTTGCTGCCGATGACTACGAAGATGCCGCAGTAGGCGAAGTGCGAAAACGTCTGAAGCAAACTGCCGTTCCGTCACCTGTTATTCTGCTTCGCATTGGTGACGGGCTCAACACAACGTCTCAGGTATGTACAGGTGTCACACATGTATCAATTATAATATAGCGATGACGTATACAATTTAACTTGTGTTATCCTAGCTACTGGACATTGTGAACATTAACAAATTTAATTTTTGGGACATTCCGGTGTTGAAGTGGCGCCAGACTGCTTCGTAGTATGTAGAGATCTCATCATGTGATCATCTTTTGAAAATTTCTGTGTTTTTTTTTGAAAAAACTGTTTCAGGTCGACTGCAATGATTTCATGGACTTGTGCATGGAAGTCACCGTATCGGATAACACTACTGATGCTGCCAGCACATTGTCCACGTCGACGGACACTGTTTGTGAAGTACGCAGTAAAAAAGACTATTGTCCAGATCTGCACTGCAAGAATTCAGAACCAAATATACTCAGTGCTTGAACTTTCCTGCTTTGCAGGAAACAATTGTAGTCGAGTTCGACCATGCGTACTGCAGTACTGTCTCTCCAACCACTATGAAGTTTGCATGTAAGAAATGTATACAAGATTAGTGCTCAATGTGATCCGCATTTCTTATTACTCTTTTTGTTTGTGTGCGTGTGTGTGTGTGTGTGTGATCCTGGCACTCAAGTTAACATGACAGAAATAGCTGGAAGCTGGTATTCTAAAACTGATGATCCGGATTTGCTAGGAGTGACAGCATTCCTACCTGTGGCTTCGTCTCCCCCTCTTGCTTCTACCAGTTACAGCTGTGCGATTGCTCAAGAGGTAGAATGGGGGTGAGTCTGTATCCAATTGATAATATTTTTGCAATTCTTACATGGACACAAAGACACCTGAAAGGACATCACGTGCGCCAATAATTACATCGACCTCCACTCCGCAGATTCTGCCAAGTTCACTGGTGGAACCATTAGCTTTGTTAGGTGCTTTGTTACGTGTCTTTGTTACGCCGGCTTTGTAACATTTTTGGAATCTTTGGACAGGTGCAGGACATCAGTATGACATCAACAGTGGGAGAAGAAACTGATGAGAGCTACTACCCATCTGAGGATAGCTTCCTTGAAGGGTACAGGAACACTTTCTGTTGAAGTAAACTTATGACTAAGGACGGCCAATTAATTATCTAAGACACCACTACACCTGAATGTCCAGTGGAACAGCTAAAATTCATTGTCTTTGAAGCCCCACTACTGGAATTGTTCAAAGCATGTCGCAGTTGCAGTGGGTCATGCAAGGTTACCACATCAAGGGGCACGCTTCTCACTGTTGTGTCCGAATATGCAAGCGGCCACAAATTCTCTTGGAACAGTCAGCCAGAATTGAACAGGATGGTTGCAGGAAACGTTTCGCTCTCCGGTGCAATGCTGTTCAACGGAGCCAGTCCCACCAAGGTGTGTACTTGCAGGTTTGGGAGCATACGTAATAAAACGTTACATCCTTTTCTAAAGGTTCTTCGACTGCTGAGCTCCATCAACATACAAATGATTTCAAAGGTTGCATACGACACATATCAGAAAGGTTGCCTACTGCCAGCTGTATCACAGGTACTAGTTCCTAGTCGCTTGCACAATACTTGAAAACCTATCTAAAAAAATATTAATTATCATGATATGATTGTGATAAGTAGTAACTGACAAGCATCGGTGCTTCAGTGTATAAGGAGGTATTGAGTTTGCTTTCTGCAATAATGGCTGTTATATTGCACAAATCTTACAGGTTTGGAATGCAGGACACAACAACCTGCTCTTTTCACTTCGAGACAAGCCTGTTGACCTCCTTGGAGACGACAGATGTGATTCTCCTGGTCAGTATGCCAAGTACATGACATACGCGTTTATGGAAGCCCATTCAAAGAAAATCGTCAGTTCCGTTCAAGTACAGGTTGGTGAGGTAAGTGTGTGGCACATATTACTCGTATAAGGCCTACCAGCTGCCATAGTTTGATTATTTCTTTTTGTTTGTTCTTCTTGCGCTATTCTCCAGATGTTGCATCCAGCACAAACATGGAAAAGGTGGGATTTGTGAGATGCCTGGCCGAACTGAAATCAAATGACATCATCGTGGCATCCATTACGACTGATCGACATCCTTCAGTCAGAAAGCACATGCGTGAAATGGAACCCAGCATAGTGCATGGATTTGATACCTGGCATGTGGTGAAAGGTGATATTTACTTGTTTATTGTGTAACCTACACCCTAGGGTAGATTGCACTGCTAGTAATACGCTGTACATCATGATGATTTCAGGGCTCTCCCGTTGAATTTATGTCATGAATTTTTAGTGCGGGCTTATGTATTTAAATTTTGTATGCAGGCTTGAAGAAAAAATTGGACACAGCAGCTAAAACCAGTGCAGGTGCTCCTTTAAAACCATGGGTGCAGCATATTTGCACCATCTCTACTGGTGCAATTCCACGGCAGAGGGGAATTGAGAGTTGCTACTGAGCATGTGGAAGACTTAATCATATAATAACATATATGGAGCTCTGACACTAACGTTACTTGATTAGGCATGACACGCCACATTACAAATGCCCGTACTGGTCACAAAGGTCCATATCATCGTTGCTTACATGACACAGCAGGAGAAAGGCCGTGGCTGCAGCCTGGTAATTTGAATTAGGAGAAGCACATTTTCCCTTAGTGTGTTCGTCTTGCATACTTCACATGTACTACACATAATGTATGTACAGTGTATATGGCAAGGACAACAAATGCTCTGAATGTACAGGTACCGTAGCTTATGCAAGACTTCTGAAGATTGTACTGAACCCAAGGCTACTGAAGCATGTTCAACAACTATCAAGAGTGGGTCAGACATCAGGGCTGGAGTCATACCATTCCGTCATACTGAAGTTCGCTCATAAGTCTACAGCATACACACCGAAAGTTATGCGTGCTAGGTGCGTACACACGCTTTGAAATGGGAAGAAAGACAAGTAGTTGACGTAGTGCTTGACCTTTTTTCTTTACTGTATAGGTTGTCAAAGAGGTTACTTGTAAGGTATCACATTTACAATGTCTTATCTCTTGTATCACTCCTTGTAGGACACAAATAGCTGCCCTGCACTTCGATGAAAATGCTGACCGGGAGTATGCTTATGGAAAGGATGGACAGCAGATGTTCAGGAGGAAGCTCCTAAAAACAATGAAAGGGGCAGAAGTAGTTTCTACAGTGAAGGCAAAGGCCACTTACAGTATGGAAATTTCTTTCCGTTTATGATACAGGCATTTGTACTGCTTATCTCTTTACATATTATGTGGAAAACCTTCTAAAGGGGCTGTGACAGTGTGTGAAAGCACAACATACAGTGCCATGGTAGCAGCCCATCAAAGTCCTGAGCCTGAGCCAATGACTGCAGCTTCCCCACGTGGATCCAAAGAGGTCCTGATCGCGAGAAGGATGCTTCGCTTTCCAACAGAGTGATGTAATATTGCTTCGCCCTTGCATACCTGTTGCCTTTACCTTGCACTGTAGGACTCATGAGGCAACCTGGAACTGCAGTCCTGACCTGGGAGCTGCTTTGGATAGCCCGCTCTACCAAAACTCCAACGTCAAAGTCTCCAAAGATGAATGCAGGGAAAGACCAATTACTTCGGATAGGGTGTTAAAGGAGCACTAAAATTAAAAAAAACAAGTTAACTTTACATTGTGTTACATGCAGTCAGAGCCGTTTCATGTGGGGGGGGGGGGGGTAGAGGGGCAGCAGCCCTGGGTACCTTCCCTAAGGCGGCACAGGATGGTAAGTCTGGACAGCACGGTGCGCAATAAATCAACAGCCGGCATATTTGGCACCCGCACCCAAGTCAGTTGGCTCTAGTGGCTCCTATAAACTACTGAAAGAATAATAGGAAAACACTGTGTTATAAAAAAACACCACTTTGTTCTCTTTGTAGCACACTGCAGATATGTGACCAACTACTGCAATTCACACAGATAAATTGGCACCGGAAATGGTTTGTCTCTGTCAACTGCTTTTTCAGCGGTCTTCACCTCGGAAGGGCATGTTGTGTTAAGTACTGGGGGGTCTTCAGCTTTATCGTGCCCCAGGCGGACTTTGACATCGTACCTGCTAACATGCTAACGTTGCATCTGTCATCATAACTCAATATGTACATTGATTCCATTACGAAGGTGCAGTCGGATCTATTCCAGGCTCCTTGCTTCGGCGCGAATGCAGTGAATGTCTGCCGCACATGCTATGCTATCGAGCAGTAACTGTGAAAAACAATAGTGCGAAGGACGTGAATATAATTGTTGTCAGTGGAACATTTGTGATAACTGTTGTGGGCAACGATTCAGTAAATCTGTCTTGAAATAGTGATGTGAGCAACGCACATCATGTCGCACATATACAGGATGTCCCAGAAAACGTGTCATTGAATTATAATAAAAAAAAACTACACCACCTAGAGTGATGCGGTCAATGGCATTTGTTCTTACTGGGTTTTTGCCACCTCCTCGTGTGAATGTCGTGTAACGTAAATTTAATTATGTAAATTTTTGCGAGCTTAAGTTCGAAATTTGCCTAGTAAAGGTCACTTTTTTACCCCACCAATGTGAAGAGCGTGTCTAATTTAGTCAAATTAATGATAATTGACAGGGATATCCAGAAGCTATCCCATCGGAAAAAATAGCCGAACATCATACTCTACGGAGGTCGCACAGAATAGCGCACGATGAATTTTTCAGCGCAATCTTTGTCAGTCCGACGAAAGGAGGTTGGAAACCCAGCCCTCCCCGACACAACAGAAAGAGATAAAACAGGCACGGCTTATCACGTCCGACTTTCGCTGGGATAATGCTTTCCCTCTCCCAATTTTAGGAACTGTTACTTTTCTACTATCACTCTGTGGGCTGGCTTCGGAACCTCCTTTCGTCGCACTGCGAGCGATTGCGCTCAAAAAGTCATCGCGCGCTATGGTCCGGTGCTCCGAAAAGCATGATATTCGGCGATTTTTTCCGATGGGATAGCTCGTGTTACTGTGAATTATCATGAATTTGAGTGAATTCGGCACGCTCTTCATATTGGTGGGGTAAAAAAGTGACCTTTACTTGGCAAATTTCTGAGTTCAGTTCGCAAATATTTACATAATTAAACTTGGAGTACATGACATTCACATTAGGAGGTGGCAAAAACCTAATAAGAACAAATGCTGTTGACCGCATGATTCTAGGTGGCGTAGTTTTTTTATTGTAATTCAATGACACGTTTTCTGGGACACCCTGTATGGTGTATGTGCTACGGCCAGCCCCGTTCCAAATCCACATGAACACGAAAGGCTTCTCCTACTACCTCATTGGATGCTGCCAATCGTTGCTGCCCCTCTTCAATCGTGCTCATTGCTGCCAAAGACTGTTTACATTGCGTTTTTCTTCAAGTGGTGGTGCTTTGTGAGCTAGTTTCGATTGTATTATACTATAATCCGAACACGTACTTTCATGTAAATAGTTGATTTAGCATTTTAGTGCCCCTTTAAATAGACATGGTCTGCCTTCACCGGATTATGTAACAGTTCTTTTTGAATTAGTGGCATAATAATCAAGTGGCATGTTGAAAACAATATGAGCCTGTAGCCCAGAATGTAGGTGTCATCCTCCAGGTGCACGCAATAATTTGAGCCTGAAATTTTAGGATTGAACCAGATTCTTCCCTGAATTTGCAGTGCATACGCTTTTCCTTGCTTTCTGTTTTTTGCCTGTTACACCTGTTATAGAATGCCAGACTTGTTTGATATTGTTTTACATGCTTTTCTTAGAAATCTTAATCCTTTCTCCATGAAAGTGTGTCCTACAACCTACCTCCCATCTCCATACTCACAAAGTGCATGAAGGTGCACCTAATGCTTCCTGATCCATTAATATGTATATACTGTTACGTGATGCCAGTGATGATAAGGTGGCCAGCAGAACTTTTTACTCATACAAAGTGTTGCGACTCCTTATCTGAGGTTTTTGTTGATTAAAGTTAACTATACTGCGATGTGACTTATTGATTTGACTTCGTTGTACTCTGTGGTATGAGAAGTACAGGACTGCACAGACAGATTTGCTCATAGGTTTTGTAAGTGTCCGTCTCTAGCATCATCATGCCACGCAACTCTTTGTACAGTGAGGGGCGATAGGTTCCTTGAGAGAATGAAAAAGGAGATTGGTGTCATGCATCAATTCACTGTCATTCATCAATTCAATTCATCAACCATTGTCTTTCAGTTGCAAGTCTTCGCACAGGTGCATAACAGGACCCTAACCACAGATCATGAAGAGAATGGCGTAGCCGAGGGCACAGAGGGGGACAATCGCAGTAAGAGCCTTTTTCCTAAACAAGGACACTTCTAACATGCGTATTGTTGGTAAGGACCTCGTATGTGAATTTTGGGCTGCTACCAATGGACTTCATTTGACATACAAACACCCTAAGGTGGTAGCCTTATAGTTTCTGTAACATCAATTATGCACTGATACACGTATGCTGCTTCTACAAGTCAAGCTCAAGGAAATATGGCTTGCAGTGCTATTCACTCGCCCTACACAAATTGTCAAAGCGCTTCTAACGCTTTTAGACACCATAGGATTTCCGTCCGCTGCTCTGAGGCAACCTATTACTCCATTTCAGCACATTACCTCAAGAAATGGGGTAGAGCCCCATAATATTTATTGCAATTCTGAATGTAGAGTGAATCTAGGTACCTTAATGCTCTTTCGCTCGATGCAGCAGAAAAATGCATGCGAAACAATTGAAAGGGTACAATAGAAACAGAGTGTGTATTGGAGCAGCCCATATCCTTGGTCCTAACTATGCTAAGTTGCCCAATTTCGGACGCAAGTCATTTATTGCTCTCCCGATTTTACCTTCCGCGAGATTATGTGGTTCTACACGTGTTGCATGGACGCTATCTTCTTTTACTCATGCTTTCCGTTTCTTGTTCTGTTGAATAATTGTGAGTTTGCAGCCATCATGTTGTCTATGTTGTCATGTATGTTGGTGTGCACTAATGACCTTGTGAACATGCCAAATCTTTGTTCTAGCCACACATTATAACTTCCACCTCTGCACCCTGCCGCGACTGAAGAATGTCGAGTAGTCCTACTTTTGGACGGAAACTACATGAGGTAGTAACATCCAGATTTCTAAAATTTTTGTCAGCAGACATTTGCTGTTTCTGTACAACTTTCATCGTATTTCTTTTTTCACAATTAGCACACTCTCGAAGAAAAGTTCTCAGCTTCATCTATGTGCTCCATTATTATTCCTGTACCCTTTTTATCAACAGGACAATACAAAAGCACATATATGGTAAACTGTAACTTTCTTGTTAAGCTCGAAAGTGAAAGGCAAAACTGTCTATACTTCTATTTTCTTTTCTTTTTTTCAGGTTTTACAGCTCTATGAAGTACATGAAAACATCAGAGGGCAGAAAGTCCTACTCTGTCTCCTGAATTGCTGGACATTAAAAAAGAAAAATACGGAGTTGTGACAAAATGTTTCGGCTGTTTTATTATATTTCAATTAATTGTTCCGAGAAGTCTGTTGCGTACCCTGAAGCGAGTTTGTATTTGCAGGACTGTCAAAATTTCTTTACAAAAATATCTCGGTCACAGTAACCGAGAACTTATGAAAAAAAAAAAAGAATACATGGGTACAGTCATTCCCATTCACAGAGACTGTTCGCAGTAGTTTGGTTCTCGAATGGTGGCGAATCGAATACTGTGTGCAGAAAAGGGTCAATGTATTTCATCTTAAAAAGTAGCATTGCAAAGATAGAGTGTGCCTGTTACTGCATAATAAATTATGTAGCCATTTTGGAGCCATTGGCGACACCCATGCTGCATGGTTAACTGTGAACTTAGATGAAGGGGTGCTATGCCATTTAAGTCAGCACTAGGGACTTTCTTTACAAATGTTAGTTGGTCATATCATAATGGATCTGTTACAAGCGATCCTTTTAGTGAAATCAAGTTAAGTGTTTTCAACCGTTAATTAGCATTTGCAAACCTGGTCAATCTCTAGTATATAAAAAATTATAAACACAGTTCAGGTGAAGTACAATGATAAAAATTATGTTCTGTACTCTCCATATATACAAGACATGGGTACACTCATGTACAAATAGATATGCCCCAGGCGTCCATGCACAAACATAATAATTACAATATTGTGTGACTATCTGAAAGGACTCAATGTATCGCCTGTTGCGATGAAACTCCCCACTCTCCAAGACCGAAAATAAAGTTGTTGTTGTTGAAAGGAAAAAGCAATGAGAAATTCGCAGCAAGCAAGAAATGAAAATTTCCAGGAATCAATATACATTTTGTGCAGGTTTTGTGCAGGTACATTTTCTGCAGGTTCAAAGCCCTTATACACATCTCATGGAAAATCATCCCTAATGGCATGCACGACGCAAGTAGGAAGGATCTTCCTATGGTGTTTTCCCAGACCACCCCATATCCACCTTGTGAATTGGCGATACGCGATATAACGGAATTTCCTGCACAAATAAGGTTTTTCCATTCAGTTTGTCGTTCAAGCAGCGCGTAAACACTCACTTGTTCACGGCGCTGTCACGTATGTTGCATACTCTTCACTTTCTCGGATGTATGTAATAGACACTCGCAGAACTTCGGTGTCGAGGCAGAGTATCTCGAAGTATTCGTTGTCTGTAATGCAGTTGACCATCTGGTTTTTACAGACGATCTCTACCTCCCGGCAGCACAAACACTCGTTCGCGGTAACCATCGGTTTGCACTTCCCACAAGAACACCTGCTCAACGAAAAAACAGCGCTTGTTTGACCTTACACAAGTGCTTCTCCCTAATACATATATGTACATTTCACTAACCAGTCCGAGTTCCCGGCACGATCAGGGGGCTTAATCGGAAGTCCACCTCACGAGCTAATGAGATCAACGCCGATCGTTAAAACTAGCGCGAGACGGGTTTCACCGGGCATACTTCGTGCTCGCTTCGTCAACGGGACAGTGGCGTAATCTCTGACCACAATTTCGACCGAACATACTCGGCTGCATACCGAAATGGGGGAAGGTACAGAACCCGAGCGATGCGCGCCGTCCTTCTCATCCTCTTCTCCGCCCTTAACACGGCAAGCGAAGCAGGAGGCTATCGAATAGAAGAAACGTAACGACGATATCCCCTTGGCGCAATCACATTTCTTCGTGAACCGATGTCGTTAAGCTGTCGGTGTGGTTACGGCCGTGCACGTGATATTAGCTGACTACGCCTGGGGCGCGAGCGAGCCAACGTCATTTCCCTCGCTTCACTTCTTCAGTCTTTCTACTGTTCTTTGGAAGGCAGCAACAATGGCGTCGTCGCGTGGTTCTCGCAGTGCTCGAACAACTGCCCAGCAGTGCGAAGTTACGGCCGGATGCATGCAAACCAACGGTATTTTAGTGTGTAGTTCCGCATCGGGATCACTCGTTTTTAAAAATTAGCGAAGGAGGTAGGAAGGTAAATATTGCAGAGAAGTGGAAGAAGGCCATATACTGAATCTAAAAATATAAGAACTATAAAATTCTGTGTACAAGAACTCTTTATATGGATCTCAACAACCGGATCTGGACAGAGGACTGCTAAGCCTAACGGAGTCGAAACTTGCCATCTTGCAAGAGGTAGGGTCGTTGAATTGGGCTAACTCGCCCCCTCACTTTCGTGAGGTTAGTCTAGGTTAGGTTCTACAGACAGTTGGGGGGACTGCCCCCCCCCCCCCCCCCAAGGCACGCACTATGCGGTGAGGGCGTCGAGACTGCCTCAGGTTAGATCACAAGGTCCTCAGTAAAGATGGCGGATCGCCTTCCAGAAACGGGCGATAAAATTAAATTGTTATACGTTTCGCGCAACATACGAGGGTCATTACTGTTTAATTTCGTTACTAATTAGCTCCTGCTTGATTTTTATTCTTTTTTATTTTAAAAAAAGCCGTGGTCCCGATACAGAGCTACATCCGTAATACATTCCGAGGAGTATTTTCGTGCACCATATACTTGTCAACATCGCGACAGAGACTGGGAAGACTTAGCAGCCAGGTTGAATGCTGTTGGAGGTGCCGTGAAAACCGTGCCAGCGAACGCGGCCCCACGTTTTCCGAAGCCATGTATTATACCAGTATCTGTTCTCCACTAAATCCTCCCACGTTGCTTCCTGCGTGGCGAGTAATCTGCACGAGCTTCCCTCTACGGTTTACACCTGCACATTGTGAATATGAGTTAGTGGGTACGTTTGTGGGCGTGCGTTTCCAGGCATTTTCTTTCTCCCTTTCCTTCTCGCGGTAGTTGATGTTATTAAAGCACTTGTCGCTCAATATTATTTCGTTCTAATTTTGTTATAAGCTAGATCATGAAAGTGCCACCCTTATAAAAAGCGCTGAAATAAATTGAATATACCAGTTTTCCAAGATTAGACCCCGGGTTTGAAAATACACATTCAAGTGGATATATGTTTATAACATTAGGTGCAAATAATATACCTCCAGGGAGGTATAAAATTACTTTACCTCGAAGCATTTGTGCCGCAAATGGTATGCGCCCTGGGACAAGCCGTTTATGCCCTAAAAGGTATAAAATTTTCTAACAGTGAAGTACGTGGGCTGCTCTTTTTGACAGGCGGAATAGCTTCCTAAACTTTATTTCACCTAACTGAATTGGCTGTCTGGGGTTTTTCCTGGTTGTTTTCCTCAGACGCTTTCAGACATATGTCGGCACAGTTCCCCTAAAAAGTCGGCCCAGGATGCACATTTCCCCAGGGCGTCAGTCGTGACGTTGCCCACATACGTGAGGCCGACAACGGCAAGCCCTTTCACCACCACCACCACCACCTCGTTCTAAGCCATTGTATTAAAAAGAGGGGGGGGGAACTCCGGAAGCAAGCACATACGTTGCAGTATCCATCCTGAAATTGTTGCATGCAGAGCAGAAGTGAAATCCGCGAGCACCCGTGTCGGATTGAAGACATGGCCTTAACCATCGACGGCGTATCTGGGCAGCAAAGCGGTTGATCTGTCCAGCTATGAAGCGGTTGATGATGTCCAACCTATCATTCCTAGCAGTGGTTGGTGCACATTGTGCTATGCGCTAAAGTTCTGTTTTGAGAGTGTACACCAATCATCTTCATAGTTCCAAAGCACGTTCCGACGTGATTGATCGTTGTCCTTCCTCGTGCCTCGTGTCCTATTTCAGTTTCGGCTCATTTGTATTGCGAAATTGGGCGATGGATATTTTAGCGTGCTTGCTCGTGTCAGGATTTCGACTAATGGAATAACTTTCAACAAGGGCTTTCTCCCATTTTGATATCTCACTTTTGCTCCAAAGCCCCTAAATAGACAGGGAATTATTGCATTTTACCAAATAGTCACGTACAAGTTAGATGTTATCCAAGGTATATGCAGGAAACTGCCATAGGCTCCTGCGTCTTCAGAATGACGTCATGATAGACACCGCAAGCCATGCGTTGCGCGGACTGCTACTATTGTAAGTAAATGACGTCAGAGGTGACGTGGGCAGTATTAAATAATAAGCAGGGCATAATTAACCACAGCCGTTTACAGTCGCGCACTTCGTTTGCGCTGTATCCCCTTTCACTGTTCCTGACCCAACCATACTAATCACCCATGGCAACATTGCTGGACGAGAACAGAGAAAAATAAATCGTATCAGGTTTATTGACACATATCAATTCTAAATGAATGCATACAGTGATCACGGTCTTGATAATTTACAGTTTTTTTCTCTGTGCGCGCTTGGCCAGCACGGACGTATATTCGGCTGCTCCTGAGATTGTGTATTGCATAACCCTACCGTGTGACGATTTTAAATGCTCAAATTGACTATTAACAAGGATATTGAATGAAAATGCCATCAAGGCTAGTTACAGTGTTTCTTTTCTGGACAAGTCACCAAAACACGAGGCCACATCCTTCAGACTTTCTCCCATACTCACTAACCGATTTCCTCTATTTCTTCAATGAAACGACTGATGTCGTGTCCAAAACTCTACCTCGTTGCTTTTGCACGCATGTGTGACGCTGTCATTATACGCTTGAGAACAATACCAGCATTGGTGTGCCTCGCAAATAACCGGTCTCAATTTTTAAATATGTCATTTACCTTCGTCAGTTTTAAATTTCACGTAGGGGAGTCTTGTGATTTTAATTTGTTAACCTCTTAATCCACCCTGCAGTATTTACACAGCGAATCATGATGATGAAGGCTGAGCGTAGGGTACAAGAGCTAGGACGAACACAAGACAGCTCAAACCAACAAACAACCTTTACCTCATACACAACCAGGAATACTCGTATGTGTATGCGCAACTAGTTATGGAAAAACGAACAACGAACACCAAACAGCATTGCTGTAGCGCACGCTCAGGGTCCTTGATCATGAATTTTGTCCTCCAGCGTGTCTGGGTTTACGCCATTTCTTCAGTTAATTACACTGCCATTATATTTCGAAATACGTCGCCCTACTGGCTTACAGTTTCTCTCTCAGGCCATGTCCGTAGGAAAAAATGATTGTGCGTCTCATCCTTTCTTCATCCCAGTGCAGTCGCTCTATCCACCAGCTTTCAAATGATAACACAAACGTGCATGCATGCACGCATTGTATGTATACCGTATATGCACATATATATCTATATATATCTAGTTGAAATAAATGGGAGACAGAAGACGAAAGTAGGGAAAGTAACAAAAAAGGGGTTTATTAAAACTTCAAAACTATAAAAGTTAGGGAGGATGTCTACGTTACGGCGGAAGCTCCGCCTTCTTCGGGACAAAAAAGAGAATATATATATATTATTCTATATATATGCACACCATGCACGCACGTACGAGTGTGTGGTGCGCGCATGTGTGCTCGACTGCCACAAACACAAGTCATAAATCATCCTTTCCGACATGTATGCATACTACTTCTTCAAAGGCAAATTATTCAGAGTTCAAAGTATCTCTTGAGAGAGCACCACAAGTACGCTGGTATAAATATAACTTCATACGCAGATGGCACAGTGATATCAGCGTAATTTTTGACCGAAAGCGCGAGGGTGCCAGGCACCCGGAAACCCAATAATGCTACGTGCAGTATTAAAAGTAACTCATGTTGCGTGTATGACTACTCCATAATTCATATTATTTCTGCTCGTTTCTACTCGATCATCACGGAAACACTTGAATCGCTAGGTACGTTAAGCCATCGCGCTTTCGCCGAATCACTTTCTTACAGAGTGATTCGGTGAAAGCGCGATCGCTTAACGTACTAAAGGTTTGTATAAACAGTTTTCGATTTTTCTCGAGCCACGAATCCTCCAGCCAAGTGCCACAATAGATCTTCCGAAGAGGTGACGGACCAGGCAGCCCAGTATAAAAGAAACACACATGTTTAGTCATCAGAAAATTTCACCCATACCATTATACTCTTTCTCGGAGCGCGCCTTTTTTTCTTGCTTTCTTATACACAACTCTAGCCTTTCCTCCTCTGCGTCATGATGCTCTTCTGCAGCTCTCATTTCTCCCTCCTGGATTCAGCTATCATTTTCCCCTTTCACGGTACTAAACGTGCTATTTCCTCACTGACCTGCTGTATCACTGCTTCCAGCTCTGCAACGGTTGCAGCTTACATGAAGCAAAATGAGCAGGAGGAGGTGTCTCCGCCTTAAATCGAGGTCCGGGACATTCCATTACCCACCTGACTGCACACTCCAGAAATTACTGAACTAACGCGAATATAGAGTGTTCTGACGCTCTGCGTACGTCAGGAATAGGCAATAGAATAGGTCAAATAGGTGTATAGGTTAATAAATAATAGGATAATAAAGTTTTCATATTTCACTTCGTCCTGTCACTGTCCTGTTCGCTGTCCGACACCGCAAACCGCTCCCCATGCTGTGCTCGCGCTTCTTTCTCCACTTGGTGGTGGTGGTGGTGGTGCTTGGTAAAATAACAAGGGGAGGTTGAATTCGCGTAAGCGAATTCTGCTACCCCCCAAAAAAGAAAGACGGTACACCCCAAAGCAGAAAAGAAACAAGAAAGGAAACGGTACGATTGCACCACAGAATGTGCGTTTCCACCACTTGTTTCCTGTGTGGCTGCTCGTTCGCTGCGATCGGAAATGAGAATACGCGCACAGAATAACGAGCGTGTGACGGTATCGACTGTTGTAGCAAACTGAATTGTTATACAAATAATAACGTTATTGGTGAGCTCATGTAAAACTACACGTTTTACCGGTTCCCGGGCGATGTGTGTATTTAGACTGTCTCTTCGTATGGTTGGCCACATGCGCTTAAGAGCATTCAGCAGTGCCAGAAATGTGTCGAATGAAAAAATGATGAAACCTTTGCCAGGTGCGTCACCACCTTCATGCCAAGTTCGCGATCTTCGCGAACAGTGACACCATCGGTGACATCTTCGGTAGCCAACACATCGTTGAAAACGCAAAAACGGTCGTTGTACGACGCATGTCATAACACGATGTGCCATTGTGCGAGCGCTAGTAAGAAATGACGCAGGCAGGTTTCCACAGATGATCTTTTTTCATCCCGGATAATGTGCAATTTTGTAGGAGTCAAGTTAGTTGTGTAGTGTGCATGCAACCGGGTATTTTAAGGGAAGGAAAGTTTAGTAGCCCTTAGAAAGGTCGAATTCGAAAAGGATTTGTATGAATAATTCACCTTTTTAGTAGCAAAAGTGGCGTATTCCGTTGTTCGATTTCGTGCAGCGCAGTGTAGAGTGCCGGTGTGGGTTCAGTGTAGAAATGAACGGAACGGCAAGTGAGACGCGACGCACGTTTCACTGAAGCGACCACCAGTGCACCACGCACACTAAATCCTGTGTATGCTGTTCTGCGCTACAACGACCAGTGGAGTTCGCCAACAGCAAACCCGATGAATAAACGATAACGATACGCGCATGTATTGCCGAAGTGATTGCACTGCCCGAGTAATCTCAGGTCACCTCTGCCAGTTAACATCTTAGCAGCCAGTGCAGGGTTATCAGAAGGCAATCGCATTTCCCGCGTGACTGGCTCAGACAGCCACGTCTACGCCCCCACCAAATTCAAATCAAGCGATATACGTCATCACAAAATGGCTTTAAAAGAGAGTGGAACCGTTGTCGCTGTCACAAGCTGCTACTGAGCCTTTGACGAACAAGAACCCAACTCGGAGCGAACAGCCATGGAGTCCTGGAAAAAGATGGTCGTGCTGGCCACCATACTTACCGCAACCTCCGCTGCCATGTATGGTAGCCCTACCACAACGACAGGCTCACCTGAAACTGCCACAGAATCGACGTCTTCGGGCTTCTGGCCATTCTGGAGAAGAGATGTCCCTGCTTCAACAGGTTTACCCGAAGAAGATCCAGAGGACAGCCATTTCGTTTCCGAAGCTCTGGCGAACAGCACAGACTCAACGGAAACTCGTGTCAGACGCCACGTGCCTTCTACAACGTTCGCCTCCACTGGTATTGCCAAGCGCTCCGTCGACGTGTCCACGCCCTTGGTGCATGGATACGATGAAAATGCAACGGTGGGAGCCTACGAATCTGACACTCCTGGATTGGCCAAACGAGAAGCCATAATTGCTTGGGTTGAAGCTCTTCACAGCGAGCCGGCTTCTACAGAACATCAGACCTACGAACAATCCGAACAGGGTTTCCCCACAGCGCAGACCGACGTGTACAGCACTCGTTCAAGGGGTAACTATCGCCGAAACGCGGTGACTCCGTCTACTACTGAAGGTTCCATCCGCCTCGAGCGTAGCGAAGAGATGACACCATTTGAAGGCCCGTGGACGACGCTGTTTACTTCTACAGGTGCCACCGTAGATGTCGCCAAGCGCAGTGTTGGGTCGTCAACTGTACCGCCTTCCACCACCGAAAGGAATAGCTTCGGCAAACGCGATGTTATTCAGCCCCTCACGGAGGCAACACCTGCAGAGGACAACATGCTTTCGACCACGGCCTCAACTACATATTGAGAGCAGCTCTTTTCCGTTATGTCGGTGACCTTCTACCATGTAGTTGCTGTTTTTAATGTTTTGCCAAGTGTTTTTGCACTAAAGCATTAAATTGCATATTTGTCTTTTATCTTTTGGGGTTGTACTTGTCACCGAATAACGGCTATTTTAGACTAAAGCAACCTACGCTCTTGGAACGTTCAGGACATACTCTATACTAGCGACCTGGAGACATGGCAATCGCCTATCGGAGAGCCGCGTAATGGGTTAATTACCATAGTGGCCGCTACAAGCGCCACATAGCATTGGAGAGGAAGGGACATGTACGCTGTTATCATTGCCCCCGTCGTTCGTCTGCTACACAAGTTATTGCTACGCACATGCCACCCTCTCCCGTACCTCTTTCTCGTTGTCAACGCAGCCCACGATACATTGCCGCGGGTTCGGCAAATCACGCGGTAATGAATAGTGCTAACTAGCGCCGAATGCCATAGCAATTGCCAGAACTACTACCCTGGTGCTGGGAGCTTTGCGCATGTCCAGGTCTGCAGTAGGCCGTGGTAACGTTAATTCTTCGGCGATAGAAGCTGCAAGTACATCCAAAATATTTTGACTTCGTCTGCGAACCCGCCTCAGATGGATGGCAACGTTTTAGAGAATGAAGTCGTCACGTGTAGCGCTGGCATTGATTTGAGATTAATGCGTGGTTTTCGTTCTTGCCTTTCACACTTTCGATGCACGACCTGTCCGCGTGATCTGTATGTGCGCCAACAAAAGTAAAAAAAATCGCCTTCGCAATATCGACCCGAAAAGTGAATATATGTCTTTATGATGCACTAAAGGGACCTAAACATGGTTTATTTGCCTTAAAGGTACTGTAAAGCAGCTCCGATCAAATGTCATTTAGTGTGGCTATTCGATAGTCCAAGCCACCAGGACAAAAACTGCGCAAGTTTCATTCCAATCGACGGTGCAATTAATTAGAAAATTACAATTAAAGATTACGGGCAGCACTGCACTAGGTATTCGAAATGAATCCGTACTCCTGACACATACGGCGGCAACCACATTGCATGCGTATAACACTGGGCCCGACATAACAATCCACCATAAAATCTGCCCCTGCAATCCACACAACGATCCACATCTGAGGATAAACGGACAAGCGAACTGAAACGAAATGCTGATCCGTTGAAAAAAATGTGTCAGACGTTCAAGAAGCCAGACAGCGTCGGGACTTGTTTGTTCACAGAGGTTCACAAAGAGAGTTTGTTCGTTCTAAAGGGGCCGCGAACAGAAGGAGCGCGCAGGCGCAGCAGAGAAGTAGGGAGAGCCTCCATCGAACAGCGGCAGCGCTGGGTTACTTCGCAAAAACGGGGGTTAACAGGTTAAACTGTTAACAGGGGTTTCAGAATGCATAGGTAAACAGGAAAACGAATAATATGGTTAGTAAAATAACGAAGTACCGATGTAATAGTGTGTAATACCAATTTTCAGTGTTGCCCGCTGCACAGGGGGTTGTTTGACACCAGGCGTCGCACCGCTCCACTACGCCGCATCTTTCATGGCAAATTAAAAATATCTATAGCGCGTTGTCGGTCGTATGGTTCCGCATATGGTATTTAGAAGCAACAAAGTCTCTAGTCACATCACCGGCATATCATGCTTGCCTACTGCTTTACAGTACCTTTAAGTAGGGGCGCCTGCATATATGCCTCTGAAAAAAACAAAAAAAAAACATGGCCCTATATCCAATACGCACGTATCCCAAGACCGCGTTCTAAATGTGTGTCCTCACTATGCCGATTGGGAAGGCCGATCGGCGCAGTGAGCCACCCATAGACAAAGCCCAGCGGGGAGAGCCGATCGGCATAGTGAGGACGCACCTTAAGACGCAGTTTCGTGCGAGAATGCAGTCTACTTGCAGCATGCAGCTATATTCACGATAACTGTTGCAAGAACATGATAAGCCAATCGCTTTATTCATTCGAATTGGCTGACAACACCCTGCTGATCTCTGACTATACAGTTTACCTTTAACGTACCGCTTTCGTAACGTACTGCCTACCTACTGCAGCTCACTAGTATACGCTATGTTAAAACCACAAAAACGTTGAATACTAACCACAGTGCGTATTTTGTGTTTCCCCTACGTTTCGCATTTTTGCAATCCTCGTTTGATGTTTGCCTTGCCAACCCTTTGGCGCCTGTGCAACAGCGCCCACGTCGTCAACATTTACGTTCTGTGCTGCCTTTTTTGATTTTATGGGCAAATATTTTGACATCACGAAAGACAAAAGCGGGTACAGCCTCCTGTACCCACTTATGTATACGCACAAACGTAATTACGGCATTTGGGAGCGCGTATTATATAGAAAATCAGAAAATAAAACCATTTAGAGAGAGTCAAATCTGGTTTTCAAATAGATTTCCTTGTATACGAAAAAATTCTGAGGTTGCTTACCCTGCTATGCCACTCCTTTTACTAATTTTGTCTACTTGTTATGCAGCACCAACAAGGCAGACTTTCTACCAGAGTTCGAGGTAACTCGTTACTGTAACTAAGTTCCTCTTTTTGGTAACTTGTAACTTAACTAGTTACTTTTGCGCAGTGCTAACTTTCAGAGGAACTCGTTCCTTTTTCAGGTAACTTTGCCGAAGTAACTTAAGTTCCAAATTACTTTTAACTCGCTTTTCACTAACGTCCACATATATTCTTGCTTTCTCTCCGGTTCCTTCATGGCATTTTTTGCCATAAAACGTGATATTCAATCAATGACATTATCTTATTCAGGAAGTAAGAACCGCTGCCATTGAAATGAAGCTGGACCATTGTGTGCCCACAGGGAGAAAGATGCAAAGCGTTTGAATAGGCCTCTACCAGAGAAACGTCATCATGACGTTGGTAGACTGACTGAAACCGAAACAAATCGGAAGGAGAGGGCTGGGTTCCACGATCGGGCATTTATTCGCTGCCTCCCATTGAAAGAAAAGCAGGACCGATGGTCGCGTCTCTTTAAAGGGACTATGAAACGATTTTTTTCTTCGTTTCGTTCGAAAGATGACATTTTTCTGAGTGTAGAACCGAAATTTTACTTTCGTCGCGCGAGCGGATTTCTCGGGAGCGAATTTAAACGGAGCGGCGAAGGGAGGACAGCTGGCGCCGCGCCGTGACGAGCTGCCGAGCGGAGACACAACGGGTAACTTGACGCGACCACGGCCGGCTCAGCAACACGTCATCGTGACGTGTTGCCGAGCCGAGGAATCCCGCCAGGAGCATGCGCCGTAGGATCCCGCGTATGCGTTCATCGGGAGTGGAAACCTCCATGACAGCAGCTTTCGCGCGATCGGCAGATTTCGGCAGTGGCGGCAGCCACAGCGCGAGCTCGCGGCATTACTTGCCATTGTGCAACACCGGTGACGTAACGGGGAACCGAAGAGCGGTCCGTACAGTTACACCATCGGCAGGGAAATATGCGCGGGAGAGGAGGAACGCGGAAGAGACATTTCCAGCGCGCGCTCCTCGCAGAGTGGAGCGATTTCGTCCGGAAAAATTTGTGGCATATTAGTTTCTCTGCGGGAGGAACAGTTTCCATCGAAAAAAAGTATGGGGGTTCGGGAAATTTCATAGTCCCTTTAAGGGACCATATCGTAATCCCCTCAAGACCGTGGCTTTCGGGCGCGACCTTGTTCACCTCTAGCTTCGAGCGTAGCTCAATTCTACCAAATTTGTGGCGCTGTCGAACACTCTGACGTCATTTGTTTACAAACAGGGAGAGGTCTATGGTTGGACATAAACGAAAACGATCTAAGCGTGTTGCACTCCACCGCAGGCAACTCAAGGTCTAACTCAACTGCTCACGCGCGCTGCAGCTGCGTTATGCTGTTTTGTGTCCGAAGTAACTTGGAAGTAACTCGTTCTTTCTTTTTAAGTAACTCAGTAACTGCGAGTTACATTTCAGGCTCAAGAACTTCGTTACTAACTTAGTTACATTTTTCACACGGTAACTTAACTTGTAACGAGTTCTTTTTGACGGGTAACTTCTCAATCTATGCTTTCTACTTCGTCCTTTTACTAATGGCGAATTCGGGTGATGTATTTCGATGCACGAGTGAGAGCGCTCCCGCCCGGTTCGAGTTCCACACAAGAACCGCCCTGGGGCGGTCTACACCTGAATTCACCAGACACTCTTACCACAAGAGGTGCTGCGCACTAGTACACTAGGAGCACCTCCGGCTCGGCCTCTCCGAGCAGGAGCCAAAACAGCGCCCTAGACGGGCTGAAACTGCTCCGTGCTGCATGACTCAAACACGCGGCTCTAGCTCCACTTACATCATCCGAATGTACCGCTCGCTTTAAGGGCTGAAAAGGCACCCCAAATGCGTCACTCGAAATTGCCATAACTGCCTGAAATGTCTGTAAGGGCTGAGGACTAATATGCTAAACCGGTGTGAACCAGAAAACAATTCATATATTTTCTTTTCCTAACGGGAACAAGAGCCTAAGGATAATCCTGTACCCGAGAAGAACTTGGTTTAGGTTTGATGGTCCCACAAAGTCAACGTACGAAATCACAACAGGAGGAGTTTTTCAGGGACGCCGACTCCAATGCATTCTTGAAAATCCATGCATTTCAAACTGTTTACTCAGTCTTTTCAGAGCAGCAATGTCGTCAGTCCACCCCAGTGGCGCTCCTACGGCTATCCTATACAACAGAAGCGTTCCCCATTAGCGATTGAGCATCGTGAAATACACTGCACACACAGTTTTGGTCAGTCGTTGTCAGGTCGTAATTAGACACCATTTGGCTTCCTAGTTTAGGAAGGAAGCGTCGGTGTAATTATAGCCCCAGATAAAATGAAAGCACGGGGTAATGGCACAGTATTTCATCCGCTTCTGTATGGCGTTAAGATGCGATGCATTTTTAGATTTTTAGGGCGGGTGGCCACAAAAGGAAAAGTCGAATAAAGCAACCGGACTTTCTCCCCCGAAGACACGAACGAGGCATCTATTCTGAGATGTGGATGAGGGTCTCTGCACGGAACAAGGTGTTGCCATTTCCTTCTTTTACAAATATCGTGCGATAAATTCGGTTACATTGCGTAAAAGTCGTTGAACGGGTGAAAGTGGCCGAGATGGGCGGAGAGTGTGAAGTACCATATAGGTATATATGTATATATAGTGGGCAAAGAACAGTCAGACAGCACGTCAGCAGCGTCCGAGATCCCAACAATGAACACCTTTGTAGGTATCTTGTGCAGTACGATACTGAAGATGTAGAGGTTCGACAAAGCCTGCTTGAACACGCACGCCCTCTTCGCGTTGTTCAGGGGAGCGTTGTCGAAGCTGTGCAGCTCGAGGGTGCAGCTCAAACACGAGTGTTGGGACGTATATTGAGGTGTCGTCGCAATGCTGTAGATTCGACGAGTATTGTTGAATTTTGAGGTGGAATGAAGACGAACATTCTTTGATCGTTCGTTACTTCGCAGGACTAGTGTATTGCTGAAGCCAGGGGGAGGATAACGTAAAGCATAGTTTTCTGTGTTGTGTGATTCTCCTTGTGCTTCTAATCTAGTGCTTGAGTTTTGTGGGTTTGTATAGAGAGTTTAAGCAGCGGATAAACGGGGCAAGTCGAGGTGCAGGTGGAGTGGAGATTCCTCCTGCCCTTTCATGTGGTTTATTTTCCTCCCTTTGGTTTCTTGTGGTTGCTGGGGTTCCATTCTTCCATCGCTCTTGTTGTGCGCTTGATTAAGTAGGCGGAAGGGACCAGAAGAATGCATACGGCACTCGCCTTAGTATGATTTATTGGGTAACGTTTAGTATGCGAAGCGGACTACTCATATAACGTGTAATGCAACTGGTGCCGAGGTGCAACGATGCGGTATGGTATACTTGTATAGGTGCTTGTATACTTGATAAGGGCCCAACCTTAACAGTTGACGAAAGCTTAAAAAATAGAGTGATGTAGTTAAATGGGACGTTATCATACGTGTTATGTCGCTTGGTGTCATGGCGTATTTGATATTTCTTCCAGACCGTTGCCCTTGTTATTTGCGGAGTCATTGGAGCCGCCATGGGAGGACTCCTCGGTGGTCACGGGGGAGGATACGGCGGTGGCCACGGTGGTGGCGTCGTTGTTCTCAAAGGCGGCTTCGGTGGAGGCTTTGGTGGCGGTCATGGGCATGGCTTCCATGTTCAGGCTCTTCAGGGACCCACCTACCTCGTGAAAACCGTTCACCACGTCCACAAGCTTCACGGTGGTGGTGGCCACCTCGGTGGTTACGGCGGTGGACACGGAGGCGGCTTCGGCGGCAAGGTCGTTCTCCTCGGCGGTCACGGACACGGATGGCACTGATATTAAGATTCTTTCGCGTCAATATACA
This sequence comes from Ornithodoros turicata, assembly GCF_037126465.1. NCBI lineage: Eukaryota > Metazoa > Arthropoda > Arachnida > Ixodida > Argasidae > Ornithodoros > Ornithodoros turicata. The sequence goes on along the minus strand of NW_026999379.1, from coordinate 147,658 downwards.
TTAGAAACGCCAAACGTTCATCAAGTCAAGGCTAAACCTAAAAGAGATGCCCACACCGTCACTTGTACATAACATGTAAATAAAAACTGCAGTTTTTTTCCTCAAGACTTTGCTCGCGTGTGATTGCATTGCAGCTAATCGGTTTTTCAAAGTTTAAAAGTGGTTGTAGCGCTTTTTATCTCCGTTTGATGATAAATGCGTTATAAAGCGCAAATCTATCTGTATTTAGCTGTAACTAGAAGCTTTCTTCTACAGCAGAATTCATCAAGCGCACTACCAGTCGGTGCGTTTTGAAACTTTTGAAACACACTTTTTCCTGCTTGGCTAGCGATCTATTCCCTCCTCACACGTTCCAGTGTGCCCAAGTTTATCGGCTGCGAACATTATTGATGACCAAAATTTCGAGCGTCTAAACCTTTTAGCAGTGTTGCACACATTTACAGCCAAGTCAGTTTACCCGTTGTTTTTCTAGATGTCGCGTAGTCTTATAGCGGAAGGTACGACTTTTGCATAAGTTCAATTCAAAGGCCGGACGTGCCGTTAAACGTAAAGAATTTAAAGGGACTTGACACGCTGATATTTGTAGTTTACTTCTTTGTTATGCAGTTCTAATATGCTGCATGGGAGAAGAATGAGTGACAAAGAAGATATGAAGATATATAGTATATAGGGAGATGCGGATTGTTCAGCATGTTGCTGCTCAACCATTGTGAGCGAAGGCGTGAAATGCTTCGCAATTCCTACTCCCTACTGGTGAATAAATAGGTGACCTCTCCCAATGCCGCTGGCCGCTGAAGCTGCTAGCTGTGCCGGTGGAATGCCATATTTCGCGATATCACAGCAGCAGCAGTCTTTGGAGGCTTGGATGCCTGCGTTTCTGCAAAACTTGGACAGCATGTTCACATGGGTGCAAGTAATGTCGAATACATGTGTAAAAATATATTCAATATCACTCGGCGCGAACTACCACAGCCCATTCTAACCCACGAAGGCACCTTCTCTACACGAGATGCAAGATGCACATTGGGTAAGCTCGCTCTTGGCTGAGAGTAACGTTACTTTATACTGCCTCTATGTTATCGACCAATATCTCTTATACAAATGTATGAGCGCGTGTTTTCTATGTATAGGAATAGCAGGGCCTAGTACGCGGTGGAAAATCCCCCTTGTTTCTTTTTTTGTCTCATGAAGTGTATGCAAGGAGTTGCTGATTTCAGGGGTTCAAGTCTGGGTGGAGGCGATGTAGGTGTGACTATTACATTACACAACATGATACTCTAAATGAGTTGACGATATAGGGGAGACTATATGCACGGAGCCCATTATTGTAACATGTTTTGTTGCACAACCTGAGATTCCACACACGCACACACACACGCATGCACACGCACGCACGCACACACACACACACGCACACGCACACGCACACGCGCGCACACGCACACACACGCACATACACACACAAATCAACGGAACACTTCAAATCGGTGAAAATGTGTGAATCAAATGTGTGAAAGTCGCATCTTTGTGATGAACATTGGCACAAATCTCGAACTTCAAATCGGAACGGATGCCGAGAAAAAAAATTGAAGCGCGCACGACGGTGCCTCATCGGAGCGCCCGACGGAGCACTCGGGCCGAAGTTTGAGACAACCCTACGCACCCTACGTACAAGTGACGGGGACGACATTTTTTCTAACCGTTCTCTACATACTGGACTGTAACTCTGTGGCATACGCTGATACCTACTACCGCCCTTTCGCGTTAGAAAAAAACGCCGCAGAGCGCGTTTTTGCGTGAGATTCGTCGCCTTCCTGTTGGGGAAGTGGACATTAGACCAAAGTGATTTTTACACTGAAAGATAGCCCATTAACTGATTTTTCTAACGGTATGCTGTTAAAGATTGTGAATGATAATGCTAAGGGGGTATGAGGGAGCAAACCTGGATCACCATCGAAAAATACGCCGACTTCACGGATCGATTTCTCGAAAATCCCACCATTAATTCTTTCGAAAAAAACTATCATGTATTCATCATTCTATTGCCTTTCAAGCGGTATCAATTTTGTAGGGACTAAAAACATTTGACAACCATAGCGGAGCGAAAAGGCGACACATGGTACGCAGTGACATCTCACAGGCGTACGGCTGGATTAATACACCGCAGGCGTGCGCTAACGTCTGTATATCCACGTCACCATTTATTTCGTGCGTTCCCATATGCAGGAGAATGATCCCTAGTAGTTTCTTGCGCCGTCACCGTGTAGGCGTGTTTATATTTTTAAACAATATAAGATCTAACGCCAAAAGGCCAAGATGCTGCTGCCAGCCTTGCGGCTCTTTCCTTGCATTTCGGTTCGCTTTGCATTCATCCACCTATCACGCGTCAACGCATCTTTGACCAACACACGTCCGGCTTCCAAAGCCACGTCTTGGGAGGTCGTTTTCATTAGGTCTGTCGCCGGAGCGCTGTACTTTACAACCTAACACTTCCTTTCCTGTGTGCTTCGTAGACGTGCTAACGAATATGACCTTGCCAGCTTACCTTGAGGCTACTAATCACCAGGGGAGAGGGTCGAGCTTGAACAAACGCGTGTTCTTGGTTGTGTCCAAAGTGAAGGCTCCAAACCATTCCGTGTCCCTGTTCGATATACACCATGTTTCGACTCGTCCACAGTACGGAACGTGCCTATTGTGCGGATTACGCACGACGACATCGTAGGAGGATCAACAAGCAGCGCGGCTTCGTGTCTGTTTCATGCCTCGACATCGATGCACTGAAGCAACTCCTGGGCTCGGATGGCAGTGGTGCAGTCAATGATGAAGACCAGTTGTGCAAGAACTGCGCAAGGTATTTCCGTTCAGCTATAGCTGAACTTTCTCAGTGGTCTCCTCCCACATCTCCACCAGACGCAGTGTACGTTCAGAGCGCAGAAATTGTTGCTGAAATTAACGAGAGTATTTCCACTGCGAATATTGATGTCACTCCACTGCGGAACCCAACGGCAGTAAAACGAAAACGAGTAGTGTCGTACGTTTCGCGTAAAAAGAAAGGAGTTGGCAACGCACTAAGCAAGACAATAAGCTGCAAAATCAGTGAGGCAATTAATGTGGATGAGCCTACGACGTCCGATGCAAGTTGTTCGAGCTGCTCTACCTATGTAAAAAATATTAGGAGCGCGTACCAGAAGTGCACCTCGCATCAAAAGCGGTGTCAACTCCTAACACTTCTTCATGAAAGCATGACAAAGAAAGAAGCGTTGAGACTAATCCCAGAAGCCACAAAATACGTGATAGAGAAATCAAGAGCTCTAAGGGCGGAGCACGGAGTGTGGGCAATGCCCGAGAAGTACACGGGACCCCCTGTCAGCGAGGCTGACGTAGTTACTGCGCTGAAATACTATCTCCAAGACGAGATGGACTGTACTGTCCAAAGCCCTAACACGAAGGATGTTATCCACGTACTGGAAGACGGCGAGAGAGTGGCTGTGACGAAAAGGTTGTATTCTGATAGTGGTCACGGCAAAAATGCTTGCGATGGTGTTGGCGGTTCTTTGAAACATATGGCAAGCTTACACAACATGCGGTGTACAGTTGCTGCAGCTATTCGAACACCTGCTGATTTCGTCCGTGTTCTCAAAGTGAAAAATCACTCAACGCACCTGCTGGAAATTCCGTCGAGCGACATCACGGTGTTCCGAGAAGCAAGAAAGGAGGAGTGGGGGACGGTCCGTCCCGTCGAAGGCATTCGTTCCTCCCACGTGTAGTATAAGAAATGGAATAGAGGGTTCGACAATGAAGACGTCCTGCTAGCAAGAAGCGTCATCGACATATATCCGCCTGAGTGATTGGACCTGGCTTCAGGATCCGAACATTCCGTAGTCCAAACCCGCTGGTTCGTGATGCATGCAGTTCATCTATTTCAATTTTGTGATCTTGTACCCGTGAAATCATAGACTCACGAGCCACGAGCCTCGTGATGTCCAGTGCCAACTTGTACGTGTCATGTGAAATACACTTTGTACGCGGAACAGAGTAAAATACATGTAAAGAATAAATACTAAATAGCTGTCTGTCAACCTGTGTTCTCTTAACGTGATATCTCGTGACTGCGGAAATGGAAATACGCACAACGGTACAAGAAACAGTTTGGGATTATTCGCTTGCATGTAGGAACGCAGGAAATAAATGGTAACGTGGATATACAGACGTTAGCGCGCGCCTGCGGTGTATTAATCCAGCCGTACGCCTGTGAGATGTCACTGCGTACCATGTGTCGCCCTTTCGCTATGGTTTTCAAATGTTTTTAGTCCCTACAAAATTTATACCGCTTGAAAGGCAATAGAATGATGAATACATGATACTTTTTTAGAGAAAATTAAAGGTGGGGTTTTCGAGAAATCGATCCGTGAAGTCGGCGTATTTTTCGATGGTGATCTCGGTTTGCTCCCTCATACCGCCTTAGCTTTATCATTCACAATCTTTAACAGCATACCGTTAGGAAGATCACTTAACTGGCTATCTTTCGGTGTAAAAATCACTTTGGTCTAATGTCCACTTCCCCAACAGGAAGGCGACAAAGTTCAAAGTTCACAAAGTTCAAGATTTTTTCTCACGCGAAAGGGCGGTAGTAGGTATCAGCGTATGCCACAGTTACAGTCCAGTATGTAGAGAACGGTTAGAAAAAATGTTGTCCCCGTCACTTGTACGTAGGGCGCATAGGGTTGTCTCAAACTCCGGCCCGAGTGCTGCGTCGTGCGCTCCGATGAGGCACCGTCGTGCGCGCTTCAATTTTTTTTCTCGGCATCCGTTCCGATTTGAAGTTCGAGATTGGTGCCAATGTTGATCACAAAGATGTGACTTTCACACAAAAAATATGTAGCAAAATCGAAGGACCTCGACGGGCGGGCTTCCCCGAATTGAGAGGAAATCACCCTTCTGGCTTTTTTTGTACCTTTCTTTCGCACGAAGATTTACCCAGTTGCGTAGAATGTTCATTCGACTGGTTCTGAGTCTCGGTGCCGTTCCTGTGTCTTATTCCTGAAACTTCAGCAAATAATTAATAATTGGCTAGGTTGGTACATAATCCTTTGCTTACGGCGAACACACTATAGGACGATGTGTCGTCCTAGCGTGTTCGACGCAAGCAAAGGACTGCCGTAAATGTCTCACAACACGGCGAGCCATATTATTGAATCGGATTGGCTCGAAAGAAAAAAAAAAGTATGGCGAATGTGGTTTCACGTAGGTGGAGCCAGCCACCCCACAACGCATACAGTCAGGGGCATAAGAATTAGGGCGCAAAAGTGGCGGTCTCCCTCTGACCTCTAACTGTTGGAAACTCACCCACTCTATATGCATGGAGTTCTGACAGTGTGCAAATTTGGAAGAATTTGCATAAATTTTGTTTCCCGCACTTTGATTAAACTTATCTCGCGTTTCCCTGAAAGCATCTAATTACTAAGTTAATTAACGAGTTTTATGTAATTAGTCGTCCAGTAATTACGCACGCTTTCCGACAGGATGTCCGCCTGGCCGCATAACTCACCTGTGAAAACTGCATCTAAATAGTTCTTAGTTCTCGTAGTTTTATTATATAAAAAACAACTCTACAGTATGTCCTGTGTCTTTTCTGCAATGCAACGCGACATGCTCGAGCGCTTGTGTGGCGTCGCAAGAGATGCATGACGCATCTTCGCTTCTGTCTGTGAAGTAGATGACTGCTTTCGTCTTCGCGCTTTTAGTTCTCAGCCTCATTAGGAGCAACGCGTCTTCTCTTGTTTGCGTTCGCATGCGGCTGCCGCATTTTTGGAATGTTGCATGGTTACGACTAACTCGTAAATTAGTCCTGGCCGGGTTTGAGGAGAGGGGGGGGGGTGCCGTTCAGTGAGAAAAAGGAGTGAGGTCTGCCTGCTCAGCTTAGGCGGGTGTGAGCAGTGGTGCGTGACGTGAGACGGCATCGAGATAATTGTAGTCTGGTCACTTTGTCACGCCAGGGGGAGCCAGGCCCAATGCCCAGTCTGCTATCTGATGTTAGAATGCACGTATTGGCGTTCGTGTGCTTCCTCTCGCGTACTGAAGTGGTTCGAGGCTCTTGGAATCCGCTATTTCGATATTTCCGCTATTTATCCTATATTTCGAACGGAACGAGAAACTCTGTTCGAAATATCTGCGGCTCTCATCCTGAGGCACTTCCCTTCACGTTTCCTAACCGGTTCGCTGTATTTGCTACCTTTCCTTGTCGTGATATGACCTGTTATATTTATGAACACAGGGTAAATTTCGCTTTAAGACACATTTAGAAAAATTTGTAACGGCATTTTGTGCGAACACGCTGGTTATTGGTGCTCCGCGCGCTGTCTTAATAGTTTTTCCTTTTCACTTTTAAGCTGAATTTCATCTTGGTTTTCAGTAAAGAATTTTAACAAGCTATACATAAGTGCAGCTACATATGAAACAAACACAACAACAAAGAAACAAAAAAAAAGACACACACACACAGAGAAAAGATTGCAATCTGTGCAAGAAAAAATGAAAAGAAAACGGCGAAGGAAATTCTGAAAGAACGATTAATGCAAAACACCCAGAGTTTTCTGTCAGTGTAAACTAATGTTCGCAAATGGTGTCTCACTAGCTAAACGAAGGTCTAACGGACTAGCAGGCTCATATGACGGTGAAGAAATGCGTAACATCAATAGAGAGTTTTAATATACCGCTACAGGTGCCCGGTAGGCTACCGCGGCTACCGGTGGACTTGCTTACCGCAGTCCCCGGCTCCGGTATAACAGGCTCGTTTAGCATAGCGCGACTCTACCGCGACATTTCACCGGTAGCGATCACAACAGCAGCGCATCGTAGCCACTGATCTCGATTGTAAAAGGCTGGATCGCGGATAGGGAGCGCGAGCGTGAAGAAACCGGCCGCCATCTTACGGTGCCCACAACAGCCGCCGCAGCGATCATGGCAACTTCTTGCAATTACAGTCGTACCAACCGTACTGGCAAGGATACAGGGCCTAAACTTATGCAGGTGAGTCACTCTTCATCAAGGAATAAATAGGCGTCCATTCTGTACATTTATTTGACCATTATGAAGTGTTTTTTTGCCCAAAACGAGCACTGGATGCAGGTTGCTTGATCGCTCTTCCGACGTTCAATCGAGCACACTTGCATTTTACCCGGCGGCAAATACAGTTTGAGTGCATAATATGCGTGAAAGAACATGTTACACTACACAGGTAGTGTTGTCATCAATATATGTGCGAGCACTCGAGCGCTTTTTTGCATGCATTGCTAGCATGGTACACGGTGTTCTCTGCGGAAGCAAGTGCCACATTCATTTCTTTGAATTACCTTCGCGCACAAGTTCGGTATTACGTCATAATAAGACCACGATTGTCACATTTTTTCATGTATTGGTATTGTTTTGTGCCTTGGTTTGTTTTGTGACAAAGGATCCTACGTAACGGTGGTATGGCGCGACTTGAATAACGCCTTTGTGTCTGAGCTGTATCGTCAGCTTGTTACGATAGTAATAATTTGTAGCGTGTCGTGCTATTTGTAGCAGTTTTAAGGCAAAAGTGGTCTCTCAATACAGGTTTCGTCATGAGGGCTGCCCAGTGAATAATCTGTGCAGTGTGATACGGCTGGGTGTACAGGTAAGTATCACGTTCCTCATCCACTGGTTTCTACTTTACAGGAAGGAACAACCTCAGTGCACGCACTGTGGTTAGCCTCTCTCAGTTTTGCATATTTTCTTACATGTTCACATCAGATACACACCTTAAACTTTAGGCTCGTTCACCCAGCAATATAATAATTAGAGATTATAATTATTTTTAGAAGAGTTCCCCATATTCTTTTTAGAATAGTTTTTAATCCTTTTAATTATTAGAAGATACAGGGATTGTAAACCATGTTTTAAACTGATGTTTTAACATTTGTCCAATGCATTTATTAAACAACATATTCATTTTTAACTGGTTGCAGCCAAACCAATGTTCTGATGTATTATTTCCTTTGTTGTCGATGCACCATAAAAGTTGGAATAATCATCATCAATGCAGGTTACTTCACAGCTGCCTCGACATACTGAAGAAATGGGTGCAGAACCTGCGTAATGCCCGCAAACTTTGACTACCACAGCACCTCCAGAAAGTAAAGGGATATGTGTCACATGGGATTTTTAAAGGCATTCACAGTATATGATACCTTGTATGAACTGTTGTAGATCTAAGCAGCTTCTACAGTACACTCTCAGAAATTAAAACTTGTCAGGGAACTGTGATAATTGTTTCAGTTAATAGGCATGCACATATACGCTATAAGAAGACAATTATTTATTGAGAATGCACTTCTCTTGCTACTCATGTTGTTTACACCTACTGTTGATCACATTCATTTATCACATATTATATTCTTATATATTATTATTATTATATTATCACATATTCGATCACATTAAATTTAAAATTTAGCATATATGAGAAAATATCAGTGGGGAAGTTGCTATTCATTGCTCATTCCAACCTAAAATTGTGTGGTACAAATTTAGAGAGCGTACCTGACCATTGTCATTCCTAAAATATATATTGCCATTGTAGCAAGGTCACAAAACAATAAATGTAGCCTTTTGCGACCTCCCTGCAAGTTGATTGTATCCTGAAACGCATAAGTGCAAGAAATAAATCTTGAACTTGAATAAACTTGATGTTGTATAAACTTGACATAAAATGTTGAATAATATAATGAATGATATAAAATATTGAATAAACTTGAACTCGTATATTCTCTTTACTCATCATGAGTGATCTTCATTACAAAAGCATATCGTGTTAGACTTTTTTGTTTGCGTTTCGCAGACGGGGTACACGAGGGCCAAAATGACAAAATCACAACTGTTTCAACCTCCAAATAGTCCTGTTGCAATTTGAAGACCATACGTGGAGCTGCATTGTTTGGAACATGCTCCACATACCAAGCATGACAAGGTCAGCACTGGATAGCAGGACCCCGTCCCCAAGCAGCTTTTCTGACGCTGCAGTTGTATTCAACAAAAGCATGTGAATGCTGGAGAAGGACATTCAGTTTGGCACAACCGCGCCTGCAAATAATCAGAACAAATAAAGGAAGAAGCAAACAAACATAGAAGGGCTGTACTTCAAAAAGAGATAAGTCCTGTGTCTCAAGGAGGTGTTACCACTTTCTAAGTAACTTAATTGATTAAGCTTACATCACTACCTGATTAACTGTCCTAACGAGTGCGATCTAATTGCGTGAAGTAATTATTTGGGCTGCTTCGGTGTGTCCATATTTGCGAGGCAAAGCACCGCTGTCGTTTACTAAAAGACTCTTTCTAAGGCGATGCTTGATATAAATCATACTAAACGCATACACGGCTAAAACAACGGCTGTGATTCTACAGAACGATCTCTTTCTGCCATGCGAGTATATCTTTTCCCGGACCGTTCTTTATGGAACAATTTTTGTCCAGAACGCAGTACGGGATATTATATACAAGGTTGTTGTTAACCTCAAGTCGTCTCTTATTGAAATATTGGCTGGGAAACGTGCTGTAGTACAATCCCCAGCGCTGCACTGCAGTGACGGTCTAGTTTCGGAATGCAAAACATAACGTAATTACGAATCGAACGGCAGGACACCTGTGAAACACTGTTAGGATACATCAGTATACTGGTACCTTACAAAATTGTGTGATGACAAACAACGATCAATGCTAGCAGCGCAATAAATACTCACAATCTCTGTTGCCTCCCATTGTTTTCTATGGGCACACACAGCACTTTAGGGCACCCCAACATGGCGGCCCGAAGGCACGCCTCTCCCCCACGAGCCCCTCTCCCATGCGCGATCCAGCCTTTATACATAGAGATCAGTGATCGTAGCGGCGGCGCTCGATCTCGATGTCGATCTCGCTGGTGAAGCGAGCGGTACGCTGGCGGTAGGCTGCGCGGTATTTCGCCCCTCCGACCGGCGGCCGGTAGGACCGGGAGGCCGGTTTTCCGCTCGCGCTTGCGCAGAGAAGGCATGACGTCAATACCGGCCCCACCGGTAGCCTATGGCCGGTATACTAAAACTCTCTATTATTTTTCCAGGAACCGATATCACTTGTCCGCCTGTAGAATATTTTGAAATCACGAAGATGCTAAACACCGATATTTGGAAAGATCTCATTTGAAATGTTCAAAAGTTCACAGATCAATTACAGATAAGTAGTAGTATTCCCTGTCGTGGCACTTTCACGTCATTTGTATCTTCTAGCAGTCTCAGGTTTACCAAAGCGTCATGTCATACATTGCCGTGTCATGTACTTGTTAACGACGATTCGATGACACGGCACAAGAGGTCCGTAGAAGAGAATGGGTTGTGAAATCAATTACGACCTAGATCAGTGGCGTGGCCGAGCGGGTTAAAGCGTCCCCTCGTTGGTTGTGCTGTCCGTGATTTCCCCTGGTTGTTCCGGCAGACTTTCCTGACGAATAATCGGCACACTTCCCCTCGAAGTCGACCCAGGATGCATACTAACCCCCCCCCCCCAACACGTTCCTGCTGTCTTCTCTCCATGTGTCACCGTCTGTACGTCGCTGATAGCCACAGTTTCTCCGCCGCGCTAACACGGAATAAAAACAAAAGAAGAAGTTACCACCTAGTGCTGGCCGTGTCATACAGGAAAAGGACACCGCGATTAAACGGGACTATGGATCGCATTGCAGACGTGTGCTACAGTTATTTGCATTGAATGCAACACGAATTTCACCAGATATTTATGTTTCTATTTTCATGGAGGTAACAGCATAGGAACGAACAAACGAGGCATTGTTAATACTTCCGTTACTCGAAATTCACATCTAGCCACTGGCTCCGACGTAAAATGTTACCGAGCGTGCCGCGTGCTCGCGTTACGACACCTTCCGACGAGGATGGCGTATGAATACGTATCGTCCAAACCGATCTGTCGATCTGCCATCCAGTCGATCTGCGACGTTGTAATGACGTCGAGAACATAGAGTCTTTCACACTTCTTGTTTTTAGATACAATGCTATCTAGAATAGGCAACAAGACCAAGCAGGACGGCACGAAGTGCATTTGGGACAGCCTCCGGGGAGGCCACTTCTACGTTGAAAAAAAGAAAAGGAAAGAAAGAAGAAAGGACAGAAAGGTGACGCGGACGTGAGGATAAAATTCGAACAACCGGCGAGCACGCATCGAGCCTGGAAGGTGTTTGGACGTTTTCATCTATATGTGGAGCAGATTACAGGGCAACCTTGGCTATATGAACAATTTTTAGCGCACAAAGTGGTCAAGCTAGTGAACGTGGAAAAGAAGGGAGTGCGGTGGGCGGAGGTTCTATAAAATGGAACCGCAGCGGAGGAACGGCACAGTTCACATCACAAGTTCCAAGAATGAACAGCTTGGTAGGTATACCTGTGCGCGGTGGAGGGCGGGGTCATAGACGCTGGGTGGTGTTTGAAGACTGTGCTACTACGCTATGTCTCGAACACCTGAAGGTGTCTTGACGGTAAAAATGTTCTCTAACGTTTTGTTGGTTCCCCTTAGGGTTGTGCACGTTGTGTGTAACAAACTTGTAATACGTCCCATGTAGGAAAACTAGTGTATAGAAAATGCCTATAGGATTTAGTTCGGTGCTGAGTGTACTCTAGTGAGCCGCCGTTCTGCAAATGAAGAACCGTTTCCTATGGTTCTCTGCAGGAATTCCTTGATGCAAGGACCACGAAAGTGTCGTTCACGTGGGTATTAGTTGATCGTTCGCAGAAAATAACATTGTGTCACGTGAAAGGAAATTGGAAGCCGAATGTCTACGCCATTGGGGAAAAGCCGAAGCTAAGTTGTTTGTAAGGGTTGGAGGCTGACCGTTGTTGTGATATAAAAGAGACGTACGCCTTTTTTTGTACAAATTATGTAGAGCATCCCCCCCCCCAACCCTCATCATTTTTAAGAGTGAATGTTCAGGAGTGACTTGAGGAATGCATTAAGCGCTCGTGATATCGGGGCTCTCTGCTAAGGCTGTCAGGGTTCTCCGCACACGTGCCAAAAGATTACCAGTTGGAATGTGAGAGGACGGTACCTTATCGGCTTGCATTGCAAAGCGCTTTGTCGTGACCACGCACGGATTTATTACTATTCGGATCGTGACAAAAAAGTAAAATTCATAACATTTATAGTACTTTACAACTCTTACATCAGATTATCAAGTGTTATGGGACTTTTTCATCTTTGATTTACAGGGCGTTGCTCTCCTTGTATTCGTCTTGGCTGGAGCCACCATGGGTGGCTTTCTCGGAGGTCATGGTGGAGGACATGGCGGTGGCCACGGTGGTGGAGTTATCCTACTTAAGGGCGGATTTGGCGGATTTGGCGCTTCGGCGGTGGACATGGCGGCGGACATGGCTTTCACAGTGTTCAAGCTCTACAAGGACCCACGTACCTAGTCAAGACAGTTCACCACGTCCACAAGCTTCACGGTGGTGGTGGGCATCTTGGAGGACACGGAGGCGGCTTCGGCTGCGACTTCGGCGGCGGCTTCGGTGGCGGCCACAAGGTCGTTCTCCTCGGTGGTCATGGACACGGCTGGCATGGACGCTAAGGAGAACCTCGTATGGATATAGACTATGCGCAAAATTGCGGTGCAAAGTCACATGGTACGCGTTTACGTTGATGACCGCAATGATGTTGATGACAGGGTTTTGTACATAATCTGTGAATAAATTCATTCAATTTGTTATCCAGATAACATGAATCAATGGTGAATTTTCTCTGAAGTGGTGCAAATTGTTTCATATCCTTACCGACCTCTGTTACTGGAACATTGATACCGACGCCGTGTTTCTGAGACTATATAGGAATCACGAATACTTCCCCGGAGCTGTCTCAATACGCAGCGATACACAGAGGAATCTGCTAGACATCATTTTAGACTGCATCGTAGAGTCATTTAACAGAGAACATTAATGAAAGAAACCACCCTCGAAGCCAGCCATATGTGAACATTGTACTAGCCTGTACGGATTCTGGTAGGCAGACTGCTCTTTTCCAAACTGACCGTTACGTCAAAAGAAAAAAGAAAACGTCGTGTCCGGTGTCGATAATGCTCGCGGCCCTTCTTCCTTGCGGATTCTACATCCCCCAAAGCGTACATATTCTTTCACATGACACGATATTATTTTCTGGAAAGAATAAACTAAGAATTTTGTGAAAAGAGCAGAGCACAACAGACTTGTACAGTAACTTGAGTAGAGTATTTAAGTAACGTATCTTAAGTAGTTCTGCGAATAAGTTGTTATCTTGGTAATACTTTCAAAGGTAAGTATTTAGTAATCTAACTGATTTTTTTCTTCAATAACTCATCCTCATTTTCCAAGTTAGTTTGCAGTTACTCAGTGCATGACATGGTGGTCGAGTGAAATATTCTTTTTATCTCGGCAATATGCGCTTCGTGCTGTACATATGCTTTAGTGTCTGAGATATTCGGGACAGCCAAGAGCATCTTGTGTGTGAACCTTTGTATGTGTTCCATGTAAAAATGCATACTCGGAGACTACGTGCTTGGATCCGTAGGAGTTCCAGCTCCCCGTTTCTACTGAGGCCGTGTAGGGCCGGCAAGCTGTACCTTACCCTGTATTCACACGAGTCAGTTTTCTGCCGGCTGACGCTCAGGCGGCAGGGAACGTCACCGCTCTCTGGTGCCACGTGACTGGCGCTCTTCGCCACGTCACCCCTTTCTGATCTCCGGAGCGGCAGTCGGAGGCAGCCGGATATCTTGTCCTCCCGGCACAGATTCTGACGACCGACGCCGTCTGCTGCCGGCAGAAGGAGAAGGTGACGCAACGGATACTTATTGCGCTTGCTTTTTATTTCATCAGGATTGTTCTGTATGTGTCCCATACAACGGCATTCACTGTACTATGACCAACTCTGAATTGGAACGCCAACGATGCTTGGCTTTACTGCGAAAGTGGTGCAACGACACAACGGCGCAGCAGCTTTGGAACAATTATGCAATGCATAGATAGATGCCTACAATGTAGTGTTGCATAGGAAGCTTTTTCTCTACGTGTGACGAAACAGACACGGAATACAAAGCATGAATTTTATAAAGCGGATATTTCTTTCGCTGGACAGACGTTGACTACACATAATCGTTCGCTTGCACCTTTTCAATACATGCATAAAAATATAATAATTGGAAGCTACACGTCCTACCGAAAGGAAAATAAAAATTTAATTTAATTTAATTTAATTAATTAATAACTACCTGTAGTTCGACATCACAGCTTCATCGCCAGTCCATCACTTGTCGGCACGCTGTCGCGCCTATATTGATGCTCAGCATCGAGATACGCTTCATTAGTGGAAAATAAAACCGAATGTGACAATGTCTATTATTAAAATACTCCGACAGGCGTTTGGGTCGTCCACACGGAGATTTGGGTTAATGCTGTTTTACATTCCATAGCGCTTCTTCGGAACCTATTCTTTGGCCCATATCTTGTCCCGTTTCTCACGTGAATGCACACTGAATCATCCACAAGGAGCCCAAGCCCAATAAGTTTTTTCTTTCATTGGTCCATCCCACGCTAGACACAGATGATATGCAAGCGCGAATACAGAAGGGATCGGAAAACTGACAGCCGCCGGGAAAATGACTCGTGTGAATGGTGAGAACGAGCAGGCGTCTTCAGACGCGTAGTGACCTTGTTTATCTCGGATATCCTCTCACTCCTTCCCGACTTGCTGCCGGCAGAAAACTGACTCGTGTGAATACAGGGTTAGGGTTCCTATTATGAGTGAGCAGTGTAGCTGACGCAGGTCAGCAAACGTCAACCCCCAGGATGCTCCAGGGACGTGTCGTAGCATATTGGTATAGTTCTTGGTTTTGGTCAAACTTGACTTGAGGTGTTTCGACCATGTCAATCCTCTGTCTATGATGATGCCCAAGTATTTATAATGCGGGACAAACTTCAGCGGTAGACCCCCAACATGTAGAGGGTACTTGCTAAAAGAGCGGCGCGTAAAAGCCGTGGCTACCGTGTTGCTTGGTGAGATCGAGAGCCCACGGTCGGCGAGGCAGGATACAATAGTGTCTCGAGCGGTCTGTAGACGTTGTTGGATCGTATCGCGGCGGGCAGCTGAGGTCCAGATGCATACGTCGTCAGCATATATTGTTATGTGGATGTGTTCACGTAACTGTAAGGGGAGTGAAGCCATAATGATGTTGAAGAGCAGTGGACTGAGTACGCTTCCTTGTGGAACGCCACGGTGAACGGGATATGTGGTTGTATCTCCCTCTGAAGTGCGCACAAATAGGAACCGATCAGAGAAGAAATCTTGGATCCATGGTAGCGGCCGGTCCCCTATTCCAGCGTCTTGGAGTGTGGCAATGATGACGCTGTGCAGCACGCTGTCGTACGCCTTCGTCACGTCGAGGAAAACACCAGCTGTTAGCTGTCCTTCAGTCCGAGCTTGCTGGACGCTGGAGACAATATCTTATAGCATTATCTATCGCCGATCTTCCTTGGCGAAATCCTGCCAAGACTTCTGGGAAAGAGGCCCTGGTTTCAAAATACCAGTTTAAGCGTGAGTGGATCATGCGCTCCATGATTTTGCCTATGCAGCTGGTAAGGGCTATTGGGCGAAACGAGTCGAGATTGTGCGGCGACTTTCCTGGTTTTAAGATGGGAATTACCATGGCGGATTTCCATGGACTCGGAACAGTTTTCGGCACCAAGATTGGTTGATTATATTGAGGAGTGTTTGTCATCCACTCATTGGAAGGTTTTGAATGGCTTTATATGTGACCTGATCTGCCCCCGGGGAGATGTGGATTCCGGAGTGTTGTACTGCAGAGTCAAGCTCTTTGATCGAGGAGAGAACGTCTACAGACGGTTCATCCGATGACTCCAGTACGATGGGATTGTCTTTCGCAGCTGCCAGTATGTGATTAGGAGTTGCAGTTAGGCGAGCACAGTACTCCTCTGCGATCTGTAGCTCTGTGCGTCCCGCAGCTAACGATAGCGATCGGAATGGCTGCCTCTGCATCACAGGTGCAGAGAGACATTTGAGCACGGACCCAAAGAGGGGAGTGCGGGGAGAGAGTGACGACGCAAAGTTCCTCAAATGGTCGCGTGCAAGCTTGCATAAATGTCTATGGACTACCTTTTGTATTCGTTTGGCTTCAGTCCAGTAAATTGGAAGGCCGGAGCGGCGGGCTCGCCGCTCGGAGCAGCGGCGGATGGACGAAGCTTCTCGCATTCTGCGTCTACAGCTGTGAAATTCTCGGGGACGCGGAAAACTTTCGTAGCGCCTTGGGTATAGCTCTGACTACAGTATGGGAGAACACCTCCTCACTTGCGGGTGTAGATGACGCAACAGCGTTCTCGACCGCGTCACGAAATACATGCCAGCCCGTCCTTTTGGCGTAATGAACGGAACGATGCCGATGCGCTCCACCAATGCTGATCAGTACAGGTAGATGGTCACTTCCTAGTGAGTCTACATCAACATGCCACCGGAAGCGGCGTGTAATTGATGCTGCTGCAGCGGTGAATCGAACAGTCACTAAGGGAAAGGGTAGCGTCACAGTACTTCCAGAATCATTAATTCAGGGGTGGGCGTCACCTTGTTCGCCCATGAACACATATTCACGAATAAACTTATACGTTCCATTTAATACGTGTCCGATGCCATTTTCATAGTGCTGTTTTTTGTTGTCTTTTTTGCAAAGTTTTGTGCTGAAGCAAATGTATTGAAAGGTCGGCACAGGATAATTCCAAATGCAATGAAAAATGAATGTAGTTATCTTCAGAATGACGTACCTTAGTAACGTCGAATTACTTATTCCGCAAGAGAAAGAAGGAAGAAAAAGAAGAAGGGAGAGTCACCATAAGGTCGGACTGGCTACCACAAAGCAATGGAAATGTATTTATTTTTCAATTTACAATATTGTTGACCCATTATTGCGGGTCGACACATACGAACTTACAAATACAGTCGACACCCGTTTATCCGGACGGTGCCGTTCCCGGCGAAATCGTCCGGATACTGGGGCATCCGGATAAATGAAACGACCGAATAGAAACGTCCTACGGAGCAAGGTTCAATTAAAACACAGAAATCTCGTCAATGACAGCTGTTACATAGTAGTGTAGGCACTCGCTTCCTGCAAACTTTTGTTTTTGCATAGGGTTGAGCCACGCTGTTGCGCTGCTCGAAGAATGTCAATGCGGATGCAAAGTGTCAATGTCGGAGCCTTGTTTCTCACTGGCGTCGTCGGCACCGTCTTGCTGCACATCATCGGAGGCAACAGCAACAATCACACCGTCATCAGTCATATCTGCACACGCGTCATCATCCTTATCAACGTCAACGTAGTCAGAAACCGCAGCATCATCTACGGTAGTCGCAGTGAGCCTCTGCATCAGGGATCGCAGCTCAGCTAGGGGAATGTCTTCATCGGCCAACGGGCCGTAAGCAGCAGGCCCTCGGGTTGGAGTTTTCCACTCCAGAACCGGACAGTTGCTCGAGATATTTCCAAATGACGCGACTGGTCGACGTGACCCAACGCACACAAATAGAAAAGGGGGTCATCGTGCACGGTTGTCTCCCCTACGGAGAAATGTAAGTCCCTGACGTGTGACGGGAATAACCACAACACAGCGAAAAGGGTGACGAAGCGGGGTCAGCGTCTCCTCTTACTCACGGTAGTCCGGATATCTGAAGCTGGATTACAAGAATTTTCGACTTTCGTTCCCCGGAATTCTCGTCCGAGTCCGGAAGCTGAAGTCCGGATAAACGAGAACAAAATACATGGAGGAAAATCCGTTCCCGTGTCTTTTGTCCGGATACCGCGGGATCCGGATAAATGAAGTCCGGATAAACGGGGGTCGACTGTACAACACAACAGCAGACAACGACGACATATATTTATACGAGACAGTTTCTAACTTAGATGAGAAAACCGGAGACATGTTGTTCATTAACAATGTTCGTCGGAAGATTCTTCCACTCGTGTATACTGTGCGAGGAAAGAGAGAAAACTCGCTTGTAAAGCAAGAAAATGATCATGTTTTGACACGCGTGCGTCTGTGGCGAATTACATTCACCTTTGATTAATTGGAACAGATACTTCAGCCGCTGTGTCTCGAAGCATAGTTCTATTCGTATCAAACTACGTCTGCGACACAATACAGATGCGGATGTAGTTGTACTCTTTAAAAATGTAACGGACGGCTATCCTTTGAAACCGCTCTAATTTCTAGATTCTTGAATTTTAAGATGCGGATCCCAGACTATACAGGCATATTGCATTATTGGCAGAACAAGATATTTGTACGCTATTAAAGGGGCTATGAACTCTACCAAGCTAGCTCGCAGACTGTGTCGATTCCAAACGGCGATTTTAAGTTGTTGGTTGTGACACCTTTTGTATAGATGAATCTGATAGGTCCGTATCTTCATCGCATATAGTACGATACTAGCCAGTCATCATCCCAATTGACAACGTTCTCGCTTCTGATTCTTTAATTACGGGAGGCCGAGCCTATTGTGTAGTATTATGTACGTCATTATGGCTACAAAATAGGCCCCGCCTCCAGTTTTCAAGAAATGAGGGACGAGAACGTTGTCATTCGGGATGGTGCACTCTTAGAAATGAACTTCACCACATAGCACGCTCCTAGCCAACCATCATCCGGAATGACAACGTTCTCGCCCTAGATTTGTTGAAAACGGGAGGCGGAGCCTATTTTGTGGCCATTATGCACGGCACAGAATAGGCTCCGCCTCCCGTTTTCAACAAATCAGGGGCGAGAACGTTGTCATTCGGGATGATGGTTGGCTAGGAGCGTGCTATGTGGTGAAGTTCATTTTCCTTCATCTGTTATCACCTCATCTCATCTAATCTTGGCTATAGTCGTGACGCAGCCCACATTCGTGAGGCCAACAACGGCAAGCCGGTTTACGCCACCACCACCACCGCCACCATTTATAAGAGTGTGGTTGGCTAGGAGCGTGCTATGTGGTGAAGTTCATTTTTAAGACAGTATTTTATCCCCCACCAATGCCTGTTCCTGACCTTAAGTACCTCAATCTACGAGCCGTGCGACGCCGGGCACAGAGAAGAGCAATAAGAACTGGGCTAGAGGTCGACTGGATCTCGTACAAGCGAATCTGGGCTGCACATAGAAGACACGTATTAAAACTGAGGCGCACACAGTGGAAGCAGTTTAGTGAGTCCCTTAATGCTCACACCCCTGTCACAAAAGTATGGAGTACACTGAGGACCATTGAATGCCTCCCTCAACCGTCAAACCCGTTGGTCACGCTCTCCGTTTCTTCCAAAAGAGAGGCTAAGGATCTTGCAGAAGAGTTTGCCACAGAACTAGCGCAAGTGGCCAGCTGCAATGATCCTCGTCCATCGCTTAGGGTCTCAGCTTCCGATGGTTCCCCAACACATTACCATGACTGAGCTACAGGAAGCTGTCAAGGGCCTAAAACGACGCAGCGCCGTTGGACCAGACGGAATATCGAATCAGGCTCTGAAGAACCTAAGCGACGAACAACTTGTCTCTCTCCTCCAACTATTCAACAAGGTCTGGTGTTCGAGAAGCATACCCCCTGATTAGAAACACGCCCGTGTCATCCCTATATTAAAGAAAAGCAGATCGCCTGATCAATTGTCCTCAGTATCGTCCCATTGCTCTCACTTCGTGTGTTGGCAAGCTACTGGAAAGAATTGTTCAAATGAGGCTGTCATTGGCTTTAGAGCAAGGTCACCATTTCCCTGAACATATTGCAGCCTTCAGGAAAGGCATAGGTACGTCGGACGCAATTGCTGAAGTGGCCACAGGAGTGGCAGGCGAGGGAGTCAAATGCATTCGCTCTTGCCCAGTTCTTAGATGTGAAGAAAGCGTACGATTCTGTAAAGCACTCAGCCTGTTTATTGGCGCTAACTGAAGTCAGGATCACTGGGCGTCTCCTGAGATTTATTTTAGACTTTTTGTCAGACAGAAAGTTCGACGTGTCTGTTAGCGGCCACATTAGTTCCACAAAATCTTTTCGCGAGGGGTCCCGCAGGGCAGTGTACTGTCCCCCACGCTGTTCAACTTAATCATGACTGGGATCCACAACGAATGCGCCCTACACCATATGCGCCACAACTGACCATATACGCCGACGATATCTGTCTCCGCATAGCAGGAACGAACAAGGAGAAGATTCGCGACTCAGCTGACGTAGCACTAAACGCCATCAACGAGGCCTTGTCGGAAAGAGGGCTGGAGATATCACCAGAAAAGTCCCAATGTCTTGTCTGCATCCCCCCAAGGAAACACGTCGGTAGGGACTTCCCACGTCTAAGCATCAATAACATCCCTGTTCCAAGATGTAAAGCATGCAAATACCTTGGTGTCACTATTGACAGCTCCTTACGCTGGACGAAGCAAGTGAACGAAACCATTGCTAAAGGGAAGAAATCGCTCAATTTGCTCAGACGAATCAGTGGCAAAGCATGGGGCTGTAATGCACGAACCATGCTCACTCTGCACAGAGCTCTTATTCTATCTCGGATTCTGTATGCGAAGCTGTATGCTGTCATCCTCACGGACTCTCGTAGCGCTCTGGAAATGGTGATGAACCCCACATGCAATAACATTCTAGCCCGGTGTATCCGAACGTCATGTGCCCAACACAAGACAATCGGTGGAGACATCTCCCTGCAATGGATCCCCTCCCACGTCGGCATTAGTGGCAACGAAAAAGCGGACCAACTAGCATCTGCGGCACACCACAGCACTAGCCCTAGTTTGCCAACCCCGCGAGACAGCGACAGAAAATTAGACTCAATGAGATAGTTCTTATGCAGCACCCTGGGATCCGGGACATCCTGGAAAATCATCGACTTGATCTCCCGCAGAAAGAACTTTCCCGCAGTACATAAACTCTGCTCTTCAGGTTGCGAACAAGAAGCGCTTTCACTAAATCACAATTATTCACGATTGGCTCTCTAGACAACGCAAACTGCATACATTGTCAGCAAATTGAAAGTATCGAGCACATCCTACACCGTTAAAACAGAACTTCACCACATAGCACGCTCCTAGCCAACTGTCATACCGAATGATATCATTCTGTGTCATGATTTATTCAAAACAGGGGGGAGGCGCCTATCTGGGACAAGATATTCTGTCCCAGATAGGCCCCTCCACCCATTTTCAACAAATCAATGCACAGAATGACATAATTCGGAATGATGGTTGGCTAGGAGCGTGCTCTGTGGCGAAGTTCTGTTTTAACAGTGTACTGCATTGCTGTGCATATGCTGCGGTGCGGGAGAAATACCTTGGCCATTGCAGGAACTGCACGGTGGATGATGTCCTACACCCCAAAGGCTCTTTCGCGGAAAGACACTCCAAAATTCGTAGCCTCGTCTACTTTCTCCAGGAATCTGGCCTCGCCCAAAGGCTATAAGTGCTGCTCGGACCTATCGGCAACTCTGCGGTAACAGCCCTAAATCTTAAATTTCGGGCATCATGATTCCTTCATCTGTTATCGCACCATCTCACCTCTTCCTGGCTACAGTCGTGACGCAGCCCACATACGTGAGGCCAACAACGACAAGCCGGTTCTTCGTCACCATCACCACCACCTCATTTTTAAGAGTGTAGAGCAGAACGTTATGTGTACCTCCGCGTTGGCGTCTGATTGGTGCTACAGTTCTTCAAATGACGTAACAATGGATAGAGGTATCTGGATGGCGGTGCGTCTAGTCGCCCGTATCCGAAAAAAAGTGCGTTTTTGTATTAACGCAGCACACGTTATGAAGGAGAAATATTGAACAATAAATTGGTAAATAGAATTACGAAGCGTAGAAGAACAATATTACATCTATTACACCCGTAACTAAATCCAATGCGACGCAAGGGACAGGCCTTCTCCATATCTTGTAGGTGTTGCTCAAATAGGCGCTCGAATCAAAGACAAAAGGAAGAGAGATGCCCAAGCAGCACAATGTCTCGAGTTGTTGACGGTATGCGTATTATCAATGTAATTAGTGCGGCCGTTAATTATTTTTGTAATGAATCTTCATAATTCCTGAAAACAAGCTCAGCGCGCAATTCCAAATTGGGAGAACACAACCCTGAGAAGTCTAGTCAGCAGGAATCGAAACGGTAACACTTCTCTGTGCCCTTAAAAAATGAGCGAAAATGTACTATCGTCGAGAGTTGCCGCGGGTTCGGCAGCCGCTCTTACCTATCACCTTCACTGTCACCGTTTGACGATACTGACATCACGCTGTTCCTCAAAACATTTGGGCCCCCGCTTCCTAGCGTCCTCGTTGTTTTTCTCTCGTTAAAATCTGATAGAACACAGACATTTATTAAGCAGCGGAATCGGTGATTGCCTTTTGTTATCTGCCACGTTTTTACAGTAATGCATTTGTAGTTTTATTGCGTGACGTTTATCGCATCACATCGCGAACTGTGTTGTGCAGATCAAACGAGATAACGCGGCAAGAAAACCAAGTACGGCTAGATTTATGATAATGTAGACTGAGAAACAACATCGCTATTTCCCTCACTCCACGGACAAAGCGGGCTGTTCCATGATTTCAGGAACAACCTGTTGTCAGTTGAGAAGTGGTGACACCGAGTCAGGGAGAGGAGAAATTGCCGCAAAACCCGAACAGTGTTCAATTATTTTGTATGTTCGCACATTTTTTTACTAAAGGGCAAAAAGGTTCTGTGATTTCGGTTCTTGCGGCGTATGCTCAGGGTTATGCTCTACATCTTTGCAATTACGCAGTCAACGTATTTTCACTAATTATAATGATTTATCGCGAATGTTAGTTGACGGCTGCGCTATTTGTTTATACGCCACCACCTTTGAATTGGTCGCGTACGAAATAGATATATTCAACAACTTTTGCGAGAAAGTCATTTTGAAAGTCATTCGCGGATTTCATGAAATTCATTCAGTCTTACTTCACCTATCCTGTATGCAGGGTATCCCAGCTAAATGTGATCATATTTTTAAAAGATATATCTATCACTTCTTCCGAGATGAAATCAATTTGAGATATAGCGTATGCTCAAGGGCATTCCCTGGGAGGGCATTAGCAGACTCCTAAGGCAATGTCTTAATTCTTTCAATAATTAACTTTTTAATTAGAAAAGCTACGAAGTTGTTCCAATGAGAAAATCTTATCTCTTCGGTCACCAGATACCAAAGCCGTTTTCACAACAAAAGTCTGTTCGATATATCGCATGAAAAAATATGTGAAGAAACACTTTTTTTTTTCTTTATTTTGTTCATTGTGCATCTTTGAAAAAGCGTCTTTCGTTGACCCCCGATGCCAGAGAGTGAAAGAGCACACTGCTGACTCATGCGTGGAAGATTGGTTAACTTGCGAAAAGAAAACAAGAAAAAATGTATCGGGGTGACTCTATCGGAGCTGCGGTTATCTTGAGCTGCATTTTCCGTCTTTTTTTAAAAAAATCTTTTTCACGGACGCAAGAGGCGACAGTGTGCTCTTTCATTGTCTCGTGTTGGGGGCGAAGGAAAGATGCCACTCTAGAGATGCGTAACAAATAAAATTAAGAAATGGTGTTCCTTCACGATATTTTCTTCTGCGAACGATCTATCAAACGGATTTTTGTTCTCATTGGATCAACTTCGTAGCATTCATAATGAAAAAATTAATTATTGAAAGTTAGTTAAGACATTGCCTAAGAAGTCTCCTAATGCCTTCCTAGAGAGCGCCCTTCAGCATATGATATATTGCAATTGATTTCATCTCGGAAAAAGCTATAGATATACTTTTAAAAAATATGGTAACATTTAACTGGGACACCATGTATATGACAATAAACACGCATGGTGTTTTCAACATATTCATTATTTTGCTATAAGAACGAGTTAACCCGTAAGGAGGTTACGGCCTTGCACGATGCTGTATGAGAACGAAAAATTTGGCGAGGTACAGAATAAAGGAAGTTTAAGCCACATGTCCGGAATTTATGTTAAATCATTGAAATACATCTACACTGCGAAAAGCATGCGTAGGAATTACTTCACTTTAATTCCAATTACCATTAGAGCGAGTCAAAGCTAACCCGCATAATTGGTTCAGTCGTCATATTGACCTCGAATGAAAATTTGGTGAGTTGTGTCTTTACAGGGAACAACGGACGTTTAAGTCACAAGTTATAGAGCCGGCGAGTAGATCCCGACATAGTATTTCCAGCCGCGACGTACGCGTTTCTGGCGATTATCAAACAAATTTATCAGTAAATTTATAAGGAGAGAAGACAAACATACAAGTGATGGCGGTTTAACACCATAACCGCACCAGACCAAATTAAATCCAGAACGTACGCGGGCATGGGCGTTATCGTTACACTGTCAAGATTTTGCGGAGGTAGAGGATGCTATTCGACAAACTCTTTCCCCCAGTCCATACCCCTCTCACCAAGCTTTGCCAAGTGATTGTGAAATACGTGAGGAGTGAGGAGCAATGTAAAGTGGCTTTCAGAATGTTCTAGAGGGTCGAATCATATGCCTAATGCAGTATCCCTTGCTTGTCTTTGCAAAATATGCACAGGAATGACGCAAGCGCATGATGATATGAACTAATGCATCTCCATTGTGTGGAATTAGCTGCGGGGCCCGGCCGGGCCTGACTCTCGGAAACATATTTGTCGGCCCGCGGTGGTGGCGTATTTTAACGGCCCGGGCTCGGCCCGGCCCGGAGCACACAGCCAATAACAAGCCCGGCTCGGCCCGCGGGCCGGGTCGGGCCCGGGCCGGGTCGGGGGCCCGGGCCCGTGCAGGGCTCTAATCTACACTACAACAAATACGCGTGGCACTCTGTGCATTTGAATTAGTTTCGCCATTACAGAGCGTTAAAGTGTACCCGCACGACGATTCCGTGTCAGGTCGACCTCTATCCATTAAAATTTGATGAGTTCTGCCTTGACTGGGAACAAAGGACGTTTGAGCCACATGTTTCAAATTGATGGTGAATGATGGACAAGCATCTACACGACAACAAACACGCGTGGCACTTTGTGCATTTCAATTAGTTTCCCCATTATAGCGCGTTAAAGTGTACCCGCATGACGATTCCGTGTCAGGTCGACCTCTATCAATAGAAATTTGATGAGTTCCGCCTTGACAGGAAAAAAAGGACGTTTAAGCCACATGTTTCAAATTGATGGTAAATGATTGACAGGCATCTACACTACAACAAATACGCGTGGCACTCTGCGCATTTCAATTAGTTTCGCCATTACAGAGCGTTACAGAGCGTTAAAGTGTACCCGCACGACGATTCCGTGTCAGGTCGACCTCTATCCATTAAAATTTGATGCGTTCTGCCTTGACTGGGAACAAAGGACGTTTAAGCCACATGTTTGAAATTGATGGTAAATGATGGACAAGCATCTACACGACAACAAACACGCGTGGCACTTTGTGCATTTCAATTAGTTTCCCCATTATAGCGCGTTAAAGTGTACCCGCGTGTCGATTCCGTGTCATGTCGACCTCTTTCAATGGAAATTTGATGAGTTCCACCTTGACAGGGACAAGGACATTTAAGCTACAGCTCTTTTTCCTGAGATGCTTGCATTCGTTACAGGTCCAAAATTTATGGTAAATGTAGCATGTATCAGCGCTACAACAAACACGCGTGGTCATTCGTTCATCTTAAATACCCTTACGATTAGAGCGCGTGAAAGTTGACCCACATAATTGATTCCGTTGTCACATCGACCTGGAGTTCACAGTCAAGAAAGGGCGTTTATGCCACAAGTCCTAAATTTATTTTAAATGATTGACAATAATCTACATTACAACAAACGCGGATGGTATTGTGCAAAACGGGAATTCCTGTAGCGGTGAAGTAAGTGCAAGGAGAAGTCATCTGCTATTCACATATTAACTGCACACGCTGTCGCACAGCATTAGGGCAACTAAATCAAACTGAACGCCATGCAGGGTGATATAGATCCAGTACAGCATTATTAAGCCAAAACTCTGACGCTCTCGCCCTGCCGTTACTCTCGTACCTACCTCTGTTAAACTACCTCATCAAAAAAAAAAAAGGAAGAAGAAAGGGAACAAAAGAAAAAAAAAAAGAAGCCGAGCAGACCGAACCACGGACCCCGAAAGCAGTGACCAGCATCTTTACCACTGAGCCAACGATGCCATATGTGCTCCCTCCAGGGATGAATGTACAGACGCTTCGCAAGCCACACCGAGCTTGTCAATACATCTTTTGTCGTGGGAACAAAATAGGAGCGTCCCACAACAGCGCACAAAGTTGCAAAGCGTACAAGACAAATTCAACTTTAATGTCCTACATGCGCATTTTCCGGAGAACCCATTGTTTCTGCCAAGTACAACAAAAATAGCACACCAATGCATTCTGCCATGAAGCCAACACGGCGAAAATAAGTCCTCCAGGAACAAAACTGTGACGCTCTTGCGCTTCCATTCCACTAGTACACAATCGATGGGGCTCTCACAGCAACACCCATGTGTGGGCTTTTCTTTTTAAAGCTCAGCGTCAACAGATATTCTAACAAAACCAGGCGGAATGCATTGCTTCAATGGAGGGCAGCGAGTACGCCGGTCAAACCAACTTTAAGAAACCGTGTCCCGGATTTCTGGGAATGGTAACGTTTATTTCGCTCTTGGGGGTTCCCCGGAGGCCTTTGCGCCGCTGGCGTGCGTACGCGACGGCCCCATGCCGGAACCGGGCTGCGGGGATGTTGCTAATATGGAGCACTAGCAGCCTCTACGAGAGCGCAGCCGCTCCCCCATAGACAGGGGACCGGCTCGTCACAGCGCTTATGCCACAAGAAAGGTGCTCCCACCTGAAACCTCCACGTTGTACGATTGGTCTGCCTCAACCGAAGTTTCTGGCGAGGACATGGCCGACCTTCATAGCGGTATCGGTCATCAGCAAGGAGCTGGTGATCCTTTTATCCTGGTGACATACAAGAAGAATAATCCACAAGGTTCTCCTGTTGTGTTTAAGCCTGTTGGACAAGGTTGTTCCTTTTGGAGGGCGAACCCAAATGCAACTGCGAAAGACATCCTATCTGCTGCTCAGGAACCTACCCTACGCCATCGGGTAAATAATGATGGCTCCATGTGTATCTTTGTGAAAACCGAGGGTGCAGTCTCTAATCTTCTGGTCCTTCGGTCTGTGGCTGGCATTGATGTTACCGTTGTCATCCCAACGTCGTATGTCACGAATCAAGGGAAAATCACCGATGTGCCGCTGGCGTACTCAAATCAAGACCTCGCCCCCTATTTGGAATCAGAGGGTGTTCTATCGGCTCGGAGTCAAGTGCGTCATGTCTCCAATGAAGATGGGTCCGACAGGTACATTCCCTTGAAGAGTGGCGTACTCACGTTTCCGCCCACACAGAAGCTGCACCAAGAAGTCCACCTGGGATTCTCCATCCACAACGTACGCGAGTACCTGGAAGGTCCACTGCAATGTTTCCTTTGCCAAAGGTTTGGCCACCTTGCCCGTAACTGCCGTTGGCCTCAACGTTGTAAAGTTTGCTCTGGCCCACATCATGTGAAGGATTGCACAACTCGTCGTCAACCCAAATATGCCAACTGTGGTGGCCCTCATGTCGTCCCCCATTCCCAATGCCCTCATAAGCGTTCAGCAATACGACGTTTTCAAGCAACCCCCCCAAACCCCCGTAGCAACCTAGCCAGTCTGGAACAGGTGTCACCAACGCCCCTGTCACTTATGCTGGTGCTGTAAGCAGCCCAAAGAGTATTAGCTCACCAAAGTCGGTGACCTCGAGTCGATTGAACCCAGCATACCCAGCATAACCCAACATCGAGTGCTGGCGCTGTAATGCCTGCGCAACTTCCTCTTTTGGTCGCTGCTCTCAAAGCGATAGTTTCTGCGTTCCCTGCCGCTGCATCGTTGCCTCAGGTTCAGCAGCTTTTCGCTGTAGATGGCCTGCTCGCGTCGTTTCATCATGGACAGTCTCTATAAGAGGGCCACGGTGATGCAGTGGAATGCAAGAGGTCTGCCAACAAGCTCCCTGAACTCAAGCTGTTTTTGCTTAAGTAGCCTATTCCGATTCTGGCTTTCAGCGAAGCGTACGTCAAGGACGACTTCAGACTCAGTGCTTATAATATTTTTACGTCCGGCAACTCAAGCGTGTCATCGAGAACTGTATTATGTGTCAGGGCAGATTTGACAGCTGTCCGTTTGCAGGGCCCCCAGATTGCTTCGACCATCGACCATATAAGGTGCATGGTCCGTTTGGGTAATATGTAGAGCCGGACGTTTTCGGGTTAAACCCGATTTGGCCCGAATTTACCCCCCGAACGACCCAGCAGGCAGTCGGGTTTAACCCGATTTCTACCGGTCGCACCTCCCGTCCCGTAAGTTGGCTTTCCTGCGTCAGCGAAGCGATTGTGCATGCGTAAACGCTGCCTCCACGTGCGAGCGCCTCGCGCATGCGCGTCAGCCGCGCCATGACGAAGGAAAGTCTCCTTTTCGCTTTCGATTGCTATCGGCTCTTCGTTTGATGAACCTGTGCAGCCACCACAGCGCTCCTCCTTCGAACCTTGTCAACGCCTTGTGATTGTGTGACTGTGTGTGTGACTTTTCAGTTTTAGTTTTGTGCTTTAGTTTGGTTTTTCTTTTCCTTTCCTTTTCTTCTTTTTCATTCTTCTTTTCCTTTCCTTTTCTTCTTTTTCT
The DNA here is from genome assembly GCF_037126465.1 of Ornithodoros turicata. Classification (NCBI taxonomy): domain Eukaryota; kingdom Metazoa; phylum Arthropoda; class Arachnida; order Ixodida; family Argasidae; genus Ornithodoros; species Ornithodoros turicata. The sequence continues at coordinate 118,878 of NW_026999379.1, read as the reverse complement.
TTCTTCTTTTCATTTCTTCTCCTTTCCTTTTCCTTTGCTTTCTTCTTCTCCTTTTCTTTTCTTATTTTTCCTTTGCTTTCTTCTCCTTTTCTTTTCTTATTTTTCCTTTCTTCCCCTTTTCTCCTTCTTTCTTCCCCTTTTCGTTTCTTATTTTTCTTTTCGTCCCCTTTTCTTTCCTTCCCCTTCCCTTGCCTTTTTTGTTTGGAATAGCAAGCCGACCTTCGTCTGGCTGACCTTTCCTTTCTTTTTCTTAATAAACATATTCCCCCCCCCCCTGTGCATTTATGCATTTCACGCATTAACGTCGTGACGTTCGTCTTTTGACATGATGGCGGGTCGTAAAAAGAAAATGACTTGAAGACTGGGTCATCGAGTACAACGATTTGGAAATAGTAAAGAAGGGTGACAACGAAAACGTGCTCGCGTGTAACTTTGTGCTGTCTTCAGATCCGGCGAAGATACCCTACGATCTTATAACGGAACACCTCGCATCGGCAAGAAGACATGATAGTCTAAAGAAGAAAGCGAAAGGTGCGCAGACAATGTTTGAAGTTTGCTATCGCCAGCGTGAAAGAGAAAAGAACGCCGAAGGTGTCGTTCGTAAGTTCGTGAGCGCACCGGCCGAAGTTTTCGGCAAGCCCATGGTGGGGCCCGGCAAGCCCGTTCGGCAAGCCCGATGATGTGAAATACGCGAAACTGAGCTTCATTGTCGACGAGTCTCCCGACATCCTGGGGTATCCTATCGTAAATACCTGTGATTTATTTTAGATTCTTTATCTGCGGCGTTGGATACTTTGTACAGCAATAGCAATATTTTCTCTTGCGACGGGAAAATTTTAAAGCCAGAGGTAAAAAATCTAAAATCATTATTCCCTAGAAACTGGTACACGCTTTGATTTAAAACAAACTTCATGCAAACCAAACAATTCTTCGCAACACTTCAAAAATGTATGGGCATTCTCATAGAGACCTCGAGGAGTGATGCACTTGCCTTAAAGGTCTAGCCATGTAAACTTTGCCGAGTTCCTGTGTCATTCTGAGCAAGAACGACGAACTGTATTTCACCCGAAAAATACGCAAATAAAGAAATTTCACCCGATTCCACCATGTTTTCCTGCTCACCAGATAACACCCGATTTTTACCCCCCCCCCCCCCGAATTCTAAAAGCAATAAAACCCGAAAACATCCTGCTCTAGTAATATGTCGCTTTCAGTCGTCAGTTTGTCTATCCCACCATCTTCACCCCTGATGCCGCACGACGTTCAAAATACCTTTATAGGGCTAGAATCACCTTTTTTGGTTGTTGGCGACATCAACGCCCACAATCAGGTGTGGGGAAGTAGAACGACAGACAGAAGAGGAAGAATCTGGAGTGATGCCATCGAAAATCTGAATCTCTGTCTCCTTAACGATGGTTCACCCACTTACTTGCGCATGGACTTCACGACAGACGCCCTAGACCTTCCACATTGTTCCAAGGACATTTCTAGGTCTTTATCATGGGCTACCGACGTTGATGGGCGAGGCAGTGCTCACTGCCTATCTATATCTCGTGTGAAAGATATGTGTCACAAGCTCGATGCAAAACGGTTAGATTGACTAACTGGAGCACATTTCGCGCGGCGGTCACCAGTCATGTGCACCAGTGCATATCGGTAGACCAGTTAACAGAACTACAGGGTCATTCCATGCCAAATCACCCAAAGGTCGTGCTCGACCCCCCTCAGTTTTGCTTCCAAAAATTATCGTGGACTTCTTATTGCAAATAAAGACATTTTCCCGAGTTTTACTGGACAATGTTGAACTGTAGTCGATTTAGGCGGGGTCAAAGTTCGTCAGAATCGCGAAACCCATGCTACGAAAAAGGTCACCTACTGAGCAGGGTTTTGAGTCTAGGTGTACTTTAGTGGCATAGAATGAAAGTGCGTGGCCTTATCATTCTGCCAATATCAAGTTCTTTCCTCGTGTTTCATTTTCAGCCAGCGAAACAGGGCTGCTTTTTGGCGCTATTTCTTACAACTTTGCGCCTTGCTAAGGGCACTTCTCGCACAAGCTGGAAGAGACAAATAAATTCAGCGTGTTCTGTATCTTCCATACTTCAAAATCACATCTTTTCAAGGCCGACCACACAATCCTTTTTTCCCCATTTAATCCCAGATACCCTACTTTTGGTAAAGTTGCCCGTTTTCAACGCCATTTTTGAAAATGAAGCGGTCGGCCGAGAACAATCCAAATAGATGGAGATGACAGATCGATATCTATACTAAAGCACAGAAAAAAAATGAGAAGGTACTTTTTGATTAGGGCGCGAAAATAATTTTTATATCCCATCCACATTACACATAGTTACGCTGAACGGCGCACGGGTGGGTCGCGAGGCTTGGTTCGGATAACGTTTTTCCGTGTGGTGAAGTTTCCCTATCCCTTATGGAGGACCAGAGCAGACATTATATTCAGCTAAGTCACATCTATGCTACGACCGCGTACTAGCCCGAGACGTTCATGTGGTGCTTGCTAATCTATCCACACTGAACAGCTGGCTGCTGATGATCACCCAAGCAGGCTGGAATTATATTTGAACAGTTTAATTGCAATTCAGACTGTCTACATATTTCGCGACTGTAACAGTTTGAAGTAAGAGCAAAAAGATACCCAGGTAAATGACTGCACAACGGTTTCATTATTATTTCATATTATCTTTTCAAACGTTAAAAAGCAAAGGCGACCATTGGTAGGGTATCTCATTAGAAGTGACTACTACAATTTCCTCTGTACGGCGAAAATATACGTCTTGAACGCTGCTCCGACTGGAGTTTCCGTGCGTGACACGCACGTTCATACCACAGTCCTTCATTTTGCACGCACGCATTTGCTGACGTTGCTACTTCGGCCATTGTTCAACACAACGACTTCAGCAAGAAACTTGGAGCAATAACAACCTTTTTGGTTACCCGGCATGCATCACATGTGAGAAAGACTATCATAAACTAATCAGCTGAGCCGCGGATGAGCTCTCCTAGGCCGATTTCAAGGGATGTACAGCGCGTTTTTGGACGCTACAATGAAGCTAAAGCTATCCGCTCACAACGTGATCTGCGTTGCTATTAATCATAAGAAACGCGCATTTGAAGGGATAGTATGGTTTGCTCATAATGTTTCTTGTGAGTATGAAAGCATCGCTGTCGTTTCTCATGACTACCACTTTAAAACGCCGCGAATGAAAGAGTCTGAGAAACACCTACTAACAATACTTACCAATGCACTGATAACAATAAAAACTACCTATTTGATTAACAAAAGGGCTGGCAAAAAAGAGGAAAAGCTCATATCCGGCCGCAGGACGCGGCTTGTGAAACCTAGGCACGCGATTTGTTCACAGCACAGGGAGCCGTCTCGTGCGGCCCTTGCGTAACCATGTGGGACATAAAAATATTTTCTCGCGCTTATCAAAAAGTACGTTCTCAATTTTTTTATATAATTTAGTAGAGATATTGATCTGTGATCTCCATTTATTTGGATTGTTCTCGACCGACCGCTTCATTTTAAAAAACGGCGTTGAAAACGGCACTTTACCAAAAGTAAGGCATTTAGGATTAAATGGGGCAAAAAGTATTGTGTGGTCGCCCTTCAAAACATGTGATTTTGAAGTATGGAAGATACAGAACACGCTGAATGTATTTGTTCCTTCCAGCTTGTGCGAAAAGTGCCCTTAGCACGGCGCAAAGTTGTAAGAAATAGCGCCAAAAAGGAGCCCTGTTTCGCTGACCGAAAATGAAACACGAGGGAAGAGCTTGATATTGGCAGAGTGTTAGGGCCACGTTCTTTCATTCTATGTCACTAAAGTCCACCTAGACTCAAAACCCTGCTCAGTAGGTAACGTTTTTCGTAGCTTGGGTTTCGCGATTCTGACGAACTGTGACACCGCGTAAATCGACAACAGTTCAACATTGTCCAGTAAAACTAGGGAAAACGTCTTTATTTACAATAAAGAGTCCATGATAATTTTTGGAAGCAAAACTGAGGGGGGTCGAGCACGACCTTTGGGTGATTTGGCCTGGAATGACCCTACTTCCATCTTCTCTTCGATCATCATCTCGACACGTGAAGGTCACATCAGGTCACTTGGGTACAAATCATCGTGTTGAACAGCTTCGAGCATGCAGGAGAAGGGCTGAACAGAAGGCAAGACGGTCGGGATTGCCCGAAGACATTGCAGCAGCTCGACGTATCGCCAGATCTGTACAGAGGGCACTAAAGGTTGTAGATCGTCAGCGATGGCGTCGCTTTTGCTGAACCCTTTCGCCCTTTCACTCTGCCACGAGAGTTTGGAGCGTGGCTTGCTGTCTGAAGGAGACTCCACCTCAAAGAAATCCGCTGCGTGTGTTGGCCCTTTCGCTCAATAAGACTGAGCATGATGTTGCTTCCGATTTTTGCACAGTCATCACAGCCAGTTCTCGGGCTGCTAGTAGTGATTAGTATCAAGCACATACCTCTCGTCTTCAGGAGGTAGTTGCACGGGCGGACCTGGTCATCCACCGAGAAGTGGACATGATTTTTTTTTTTGTCTGAGCTCAAAGCTGCGCTATGTTCATTTCGAGCCCAATCATCGCCATGCCAAGATGGAATTACTTATAGAGTCCTCCGTAACCTTAGTGCTGCTGCTATGTCCTGTCTTCTTCACGTGTACAATGCATCGTGGAACAACAGCGTGGTGCCCAGGGGCTGGAAAGAAGCCCTGGTTGTTCTTCTGTTAAAGCCTGGGAAGCATCCCTCAGACCTTGCATCGTTTCGCCCAGCCAGCCTGGCAAGATGCCTCGGCAAAGTGCTGGAGCGCATGGTGCTGCATCGACTAGAATGGTGGCTAGAACGGTATCGGGTATTTCCGAACCAGATGTCTGGCTTTCTTCGGCACTGGAGTCCAATAGACTCCGTCCTTGACCTTGTCACCACTGTCGAACAAGCAAAGTTCTATAAGAAAATCGTAATGGCGTTTTTTTTTTTTTTTGACGTGAAGAGAGCGTACGACACCGTCAGCCATGCGGTGGTGTTGCATGAGCTATTACAAGCTAGTGTTCCCGCTAAACGTTTCCGGTGGATCACTGACTTTCTACAGCAGAGATTTGTATCGGTGCGCACACGTGATGAAGCCAGGCCGGAAGTCGTGGTAAGGCAAGGTGCACCACAAGGTAGCGTGTTAAGCCCTATATCATTTAATCCCGTCATGGTGGGTCCGAAGTCCTGCATAACATTCAAGGTCAATATCTCCATGTATGCTGATGATGTTCGTACCTGGACAGTTGGAAAACCAAGACCTGCAATACCGCGTCGTTTGCAAAGTTCTCTGGACAGAATCATGCAGTTCTTCACTAAAGTCGGCTTTGATATATCAGGGGACCAATCTGCAGCTCTCGCCTTCACAAGGAAGCATATCAGCATTTTTTTGCTGGCTCGCCGATCAAGCAGGTGAAACATCACATATTTTTGGGTGTCGTCCACGACTGCAACTTGTCCTTGAAAAAACACATCGATCACATTGACAAGAAGGCTCAGCGGTGGGCCTTTGTCCTTCGTCATTTTGCTGGCGCCAAGTGGAATACGGATGAGCAATCACTCCTGGCTGTTCACAAGGCTCTTGTTCGTGATTCACTTGTGTATAGACTTCCTGTTCTTCACGGCATTTCTGAGACACAAGTTCAGCGGCTTCGGTGCTTCCTTGCACGCAGCCTGATGATCTGACTTGGCGTCCCCAGAGCGGCAGGAACGCGGATGGTCATCGCCGAAGCTCATGACATACCAATTGAAGTCCACAGAACGAGGGAGACTGTACGTTACTACTTACGCCTCATCGCTCATCACCGCCGTCACCTATTGGTAGCAAAACTTTATTGGCGTCACAGAGCAACCTCTACAAAATCATTGCGGAAGCAAAGCCTAAATTTCCCTCGTTCGTAGTAAACCCAACAGTGTCTTCGTCTCCCCCGTGATCTCTGCCAGTGCCCTCGATCTCCCCGGGCATTCCGGGACTCAACGTTAAAAAAATAAAGTGCCACCGTTAGTCCTTCACCAGATGTCATTGGACATGATGTTGAGCGTCTACGCTGAGCACACTGCCATCTACACTGACGGGTCGTCTACACCTGTAAGTCCATTGGCCGCCTTCGTTATTCCATTGGTCCAGGTGTCTCACGGGTATCGACTTCCATCGACTTGCACTTCCTGTAGGTCCGCATAGCATTACTGCATCTTGTCGTTCCTGCGGTATGCTCTGCACGAAGCTCCACGAATGTGGGTTGTACACACGGACTCCAGGGCAGCCCTGCAGTGCACAGAGAGCATGGGTGCACGAGGTACATTGGCTCCAATTGTCACGGACATCCTCAGCGACGCTCAGCGTCTTTGCGACGTAGGTCACTCCATCACTTTTCAGTGGATCCCAGATCATTGTGGACTAACCAGAAATGAAGAGGCTGACAGAGTGGCTGCTGTTGACAGACAATGCCAGGGGTGATACCGAATATGTTGACCCATGGTGACAGGAGGGCATTCTTGTCGGCGATGATCCTGCCAATGGCGTCCCAACAATATCGCCGGGACATTACAGACAGGTCCTTGTTGCACGCCGTCGATCCAACTTTGTCGTTTTCCCTCCCAGGCTGTTTGCCCCGCTGTCTCACCTCCCTTCTGCATCGACTTCGCCTCAGTGTGGCCTTCACCCCGCAGATCAGACACAGACTTCTGGTTATGGTTAGGCTTCAACCAGCTCGGGTTCCAACTGCGGCATAGTGGCAAGCATTCAACACGTCCTCATCGACTCCGGTCTATACAGTTCGGAGAGAACAATGCTCAACTGACCCGTATCAACAACGAGCCCCTCAGCCTTGCAGCAATCTTGGGTCCTTGTTCTAACCCTGTGCAGCACCGCCAATGCCTGCACCCATTCTATGTGTTCCTGACGTCTTCTAACCTGCTTGAACTCCTATGACCTCAGAGCTGTTGCGCTGAATGATCAAATGTTATCTTCATAGCATTTCATCTCCGGTGGCCGACCCGATGAACTACTATCCCCATCAGTTACGACGCACCTGCGTGTGTGGTATCTCATTTGCGTGTGTCATGTGTGTGCGCGAGTGTGTATGCCTCATCTTTTTCATCGTCATCCCACTCATATACTAACGCACATGCAATCAGGAATGGTACCGCAATTGTTGCGGTGAATCACCTCATTCCATCGCCATTCATGTAGTAGTAGTTGTTGTTGACAACTCCAAACAGAAGGGTATCGTGCTGGTCATGTAGAAATTAGGAAGGTTCACTTAAGGTGCATCTCTCCCCTAGAGTGTAATGTACACGTAGCGATTAGCCGTTTGCATTTCTTCACTTCCTGTTGCGGGGCTGGCAACAGGGGATGCTTTGTATTCACCACTTCACACGTGTTAATCTTGGTCTACACCTCCGAGATGTGAACGTCGCTTCCTGTTTAACCCCTGAAGTGTACGAACTCTTACACGGAGCAAGTGCATGGACTTACATCACGGATACAGGGGGTGCACGAATACAAGCCCACTGTGGCACATGCGCAGAAGAGCAGGATACGGAAACGTACTCGTGTGGTATAGAAATGTCGCAAGCTAGAACTCAACAATACAAACATTAAATTTACAGCTCAAAATATGAGATAGAATGCTGCTTTCCAAAATTATTTTATTCACGGATTTATTCGCTCTGTCACTGATGTATTCCTTGAACAGAATACACATATTAATTCTATAGCAACGAAACAGAGCACTCTTTCCACTGCATGAAGTCAGAAAGGAATACTGCAACCACGTGACTGGGTGTTATATACCCTGACAATTGTGCTCCATCTACAGGGTGTGTCTTTTATTTCGTTTCATGACTTTTACAGAAAACCTAGCAGAGCAAAACAGAGGTCGTTTTACCAGGTGGGATATACGGCCAGGCGAACAGTATGACATGCAGCATATGCAACTGGTGGACGACTAATTAGCTATTAATTAGATGTTTTCTGGGAAATGTGAGATGTGCGATGGTCGTATTGGAGCCAGTCATTATTCAAATTAATCGTCCTTAGTAAACACCCTGAGAAGCGAACGTACTTCGAGATCGAAATTGCCAAATTTTGCTATGCAAATGAGCCGAAACCGGAACTAGTACGCACCACTCGAGCGCAGACAGAGCGACCATGTGACACGGCCACGTGCTTTGGAGCGATGGAGGTGATTGGAAAAGGCACTAACCTGTTGGCCAGATAGACTGTTATCCGACTCAGATAAGGCAAGGGTCGCGTCGTTTCTGCGCTCCAAAAGCGGGTTTTGGCTCATTTGCATAGCAAAATTTGAGAGTTTACATTTGAAGGAATGTTCGCTTCACAGAGCGTTTAATGAGGACTGTGGATCTGAATAAGGACTGGCTGGAATACTGCTATCTCGCATTTCCCAGAAGAGATCTAGTTAATAAGTTAATTATTAAATCTTAGCGAATTAGTCGTCCAGTAGTTGCATACGCCCTACCGGATGTTCGCCTGGCCGCACCCCACCTGCTAAAATGGCGTCTATTTTGCTGTGCTAGTTTTTTAATACAAATTCTGTAACGAGTAAAAAGCAACACCCTGTATGTATCGACAATCAACGTGCACCGCCCCATAGTACGGTTGAACTGTAGTAAACGTTTGGGCACAAGGTTGTCGGAAGGTGGAAAGGTGCCGCGTACCGTCTATGGCTTCAAGGTTACTGGAAGTTTCTTCTGACGGCACAGAGGTTGCGGTAAAGACAGCAATTTGGGTAATGGGAGCACGATAGTCATACTTGCTGAACACTTCTGGAGCGCGTAATGCGGAATTGTCGTCCCGAAGGCGGCAGCAATGCATAAGCTTGGCAGCGAACTTGCGCGTAATTCTAAAGCGAATCCACGATGGGCTAGTCCTGGGCAGACGTCAGGCAAACGCTATTACTGCATGATAGCAGGGTTTGAGAGCGGCTACAAAGAATGAGAGACGTTCTGAAGGGCAACACCGTGCTGTTATGTATTCAATAATCTACTTAAAGGCGCGCACAGTACTAGCCTAATCGCTCATTTCAGATTTTGCCCAAGAAACTGTCGTGTACCCACAAATCCTTCAAGGCAGGGAGGATAATTTGACACTAATTTGACACTAATTTGACACTAAATCTCCGACAGAAGCCAGCTTACGGGGATCAATTGCTCCTAAGAACCGCACGTGAAGACGGCGTTCTTGTCAGCGAATATGTAAGCTGTTTTGGAACTAACAAACTCTAATGTCTTTTACGAATCGTCTAGCTATATGTTTTGCTATTCATTGCTTACATTGTTTCACGTTTTCTACACTCTTAAAAAAGATGGTGGTGGTGGTGATAGGGCTTGCCGTTGTCGGCCTCACGTATGTGGGCAACGTCACGACTGACGTCCTGGGGGAATTTGCGTCCTGGGCCGACTTCTAAGGGAACTGTGCTTAGAAGAGAACTTTACCACATAGCCGCTGAAGGCCAAACATTGCTCAGATTGATTACTCCTCGTTCGTGGAAAACACTGGCCGTATACCTTTTTGTGACAGCCCTATCACCACGACCACCACCACCACCTTGTGACAGTTATCAAAACAACAACTTTATTGTGAGATTATGAATGGGGAACAAACTCGATTGTCATAGCTGCATACTGTCCCAGCATAGTGACCCAAAAAGGCGTATGCCTCCCGTTTTCAACAAATAAGGAGACAGAACGATGTCACTCGGGATGACGATTAGCTAGGATCGTGCTGTTTTGTTTTTTGAGTGTACTATATTAAACGACCATTATATTTTTAGAAGAAGGCTCACAGAAGGCTTGTCATTGTTATAATAAAAGCACCATCGCCTTGATAGAAAGTATCTGCTCTAAGGCTGGAATATATATACACGCACACAGACGAACGAAACACAAGCCTCAAAGTATCTAAGAGCGTGAATGATTCGAATGGCGGACTTAACGGCAATCACGAGGTGCATGGTTTCGATTTCTCCCTGCTACCGGGCTTTGTCGACGGCTGCCATATTTCAATAACCCATGCACTTCTTGATCCACTGACGAATTACTCCAAAACGTGAAAAGGGTACGATATGCGCCATGCACGTGTATTGCAGACAGCCGCTCGGCTGTACATGCATAAATGCCAACGACGCAGGTCATGGCGTTGACTCCAGGTGCTCTTACTGAGACCCAAGTAAATATATAATATGTCCATTCCATGAACTTTGAAAATGTACAGATTTAAAATTTGTGCCTACAGCTAGCGCTATTCAATGCATGAACAAAACAAAAATGCATCTTCTGGCCTCATGTTTTTATGTGTTCGCAACGAATTCCAACAGTGCCCAAGCAAGCATACTGGAAAGACATAAATCTCTCAAAACCGCATTTCCGTTCAGTTGTGCCACGCAGGATGTGAAATACCATATGCGGGTCCCATATGACGAAACCCAACACCCAGCCCATTGGTTAACCCAACACTCACGACCAAAAATTTGAGGGCGATTAATGTATTTAATGCGAAGGCAATGCGTTAGCGTTAGACTTCGTCTTGCTTTTAATTGCTTCCTAGTGCTTCTTATTCTGACTAGGTCCGGGATCCATTGGAAAACGTTGCAGTTTCAAGGGATTATGATTTTTTTTCTTGTTTTCATCAGAAAGAAAACGTTTCCTTGAGTCTAGAATGAAAAAAAATTACCTTTTGATATCTCCGTGACGTCAGCATCCGCGCGATGGTCGCAGTCTATCGCAGTCGCATCCTGTAGTGTTTGCCGATGCTGAAACGATGTTGGGTGGTTGGTTGCCCTAATTCACGTCAATATTCGCCGGGCATCGAATGCCATATGCTTCTCAGTGACGAGAGGGACAGCCTTTGATGGCACGAAGCAATCGGACCGCCGGAATGGAAGGACGGTGCAGTGCCATCGACTGCTCGTGTTTGGAGCGAACATTTCCATGATTGGGGTTACGAAGGGGACGCTGGATCTCTTCAACGTTCTGGGTACCGAGGTCAGTGTCGCTTGAAACAAGCTGTACTGCCATTATAACACTTGTCCACAACGGGGAAACAACATACACCTAAACGGCGCAAAAGTGTGAGTACTTTTCGTTATTGAGACTAACAAGGATCGCTCAGTGCGTGTGGTTCAAATGCTATCACATATGTCAGGATTGTGTAAATGGCTTAATTCTCAACTGCATGGCTTCGAACCTTACGGCCACTTACGGCACACAAGAGGGAGAGTAAAGGGAGTTAGAAGAATAAAAGAACCTAGTCACTAAATTCGGGTGGTGCACTGTTGATAAAAATAGACTTCGCTTAGCGTGATCTTAGAAACCATACTTTAACAGAATATTTATGTAATATATTGCACCTTTCTAGTCCTACAACCGTGTGTCGTTTGAGTAGTACTCATATTTGGTTTGACATCTCCTTATCATATCAACTCATATTTGGTTTTGTGGCCTTTAATTGCCTGGCCTTGCGAACCATTCTTTCCGGAGCCCCCAAAAAGTCCCATGCTTCGCTGTTTTGATCACGAGGCAGGCGCCAGTGTAAATAATGCTGTTGTGACGATCGCAGTCACTGGCAAAGGTCCACGCTGGGTGGCAACACACGTGAGACTTGGGTGCAGTTAGGAAACATTCCCTTAATTTACATAACGCATTTAACTCTACAGCCGCGGCGTCAACAGAAACGACAAAAGGTCTGAGCTTACAATTGCGGTATCCGACGACCCAGTTCTAGGCGGCTAGGGCGTCCACTTGACCTCGGGAGGATCCCTTTTGTAGATCGGTGCGCTGGCTTATACCCAAAACGCAATGACGCAGGATCCTCACTGCGCTGCAATCGTGATTACGTAGCGATTGCGATCGTCCTCATGTGCGCCATTACGAAAATAAACGTCTTCCTTCAATTGACCGTCAATTGACTAAAGTCAACGTATGCCAGTGAAATGTCAACCGACCAATTATCAATAAGAAAGAGATAAGAACCAATCACCCATGGATTAAATGTAAATTGACATTTCACTGGCATACGTTGACTTTAGTCAATTGACCGTCAATTGATTAAAGTCGACGTATGCCAGTGAAATGTCAATTTACGTTTAATCCATGGGTGATTGGTTCTTATCTCTTCCTTATTGATAATTGGTCGGTGTCTTTATATTGGCTATTTTCGATTTAGATTAGGTTCTGTATTCACTGACTCGTATGTGTCTTTTTATGGACTGGTGATTGACTGTTTTCAGTGGAGAATGGGCACTGTGTTTACTGACTCTGACAGTGCTACGCGGTGCCTGCGAAAGCTGCAGGTGTCCTGTGCCTCCTGAAACAACTGGTACGACATCCCTGCTAACGCCAGGAGCCACAGTGTACAGGACGTATTGAAGGGTTACTTGTACCCACGAATACGCGAGACACATTGTGCCTCTCGAGTTTCCTAACAGAAAAGTGACCTCCAGGCTTCGCAAAAAAGAAAAAGAAGAAGAAAATGCTTCCAAGGACATCGAACATGAAACAAGATTTTATTGGCTTGCACATACCTTTAAGTTGCATCCAGTACATCATCGTTTGCCGAATGGAAAGCATACATGGTTCACTAATCCCAACACACACACATGGAGCACACGTTGCACGGACACACAACCCATCCATGTATGTGCATGTATACGGCGATTTTAATGCACCAAGTGTTGACTGGGATTCCGGCTGCGCGATGAGTCAACGGAGTGACGCACGACAAAAGGGTCAGTTGTTGCTTGACTTTTCGCAATTGAACGGGCCTACGCAAATTAACTATGCAAAGAATTGTGCTGGTAATGTGCTCGATCTTGTGTTTGTCAACTCTTCAGTGGAGAACATCCGCTATGACGTCGTACCGTTGTCTCGGGTGGATGCATTCCATCCTCCCCTTGCTGTAGAATTTTAACTCTGTCAATTCCAACGGGATGTGCTACCGACTACGCCACGTTTTTGTTTTGCAAGAGGTGATTACTTACAGCTTTACCAACACGTGCGGGACTTCAACTGGCAAACAGTGCTTGATAGTGAAGACGTCGAATCTGATGTTAATATTTTGACTGGTGCTATAACCAGTGGAATGGACATGCTCATCCCGAAAGTTGTCCCCGGGCAGCGCAAGTACCCTGTTTGGTTTACGAAAGAGTTAAGGGACAGCTTGAGACGAAAGAGACAATATCATCGCATGTATAAGAAGTCTGGGAATTCATACTGGTACAGTCTTTTTGCAAACATCCGGTCTTTGTCGAAGAAACTCTTTCGGCGAGATAAGTGTGCGCATTATAAATATCTTAGTGAAAAATTACGAGCCAATCCTAACTTCATTTGGAGTTATGTACGAGATTATAGGGCGGCAGACAATCACAGAATCACGCTCAGGGATGGATCAAAGTGACTTTCGGACCCTTCTGCCGTAGCTGATGCGTTTGCTGAGTATTTTTCATCCTGTTATCTACAATCTGCGCCAAAGGGAAGTCCCTTTGTTGCGCAATCAGGTTGCGACCTCCAGTGTACTCTTGTTGGTGAAAGTGAAGTTTTGAGTGCTATCAAAAGGCTTAAGCCTAAACGAACTGCCGGTGTTGATGGTGTCCCTGCTTTCATCGTAAAAGGTTGCGCTGAAATACTGTCCCTAGTATTGTGCCATGTCTTCAACCTCATACTTAATTCCGGATATTTTCCCGTCGACTGGAAGTGCTCAATTGTGATCCCAGTGTTTAAAGGTGGTGATTTCCATGCAATTAAGAATTTTCGACCCGTTTCACTATTGTGTAGTTTCTCGAAGATATTTGAATTAGTATTACATAAACGATTGTATCACCATGTCCAAAGTGCGATAAGTTCTTCCCAGCATGGGTTCATGAAGGGAAGATCCATCGAAACTAACCTTTGTTCCTTCGTCCACCTAACTAGTCCTGTGGTACACAGTAGAGGGCAAGTAGATACAATCTATTTTGATATGCGCAAAGCTTTGGACAGGGTGAACCATGCTCTTTTGTTGCAAAAATTAGAGTTATACGGTGTGCCACCTGCTTATTGCACAGTTTTTGATAGCTACTTGTCTCACCGCCAAAATATCGTCCGAATCTCTGACATTCTGTCGACCTTTCACTTCGGTTTCCGGAGTTCCGCAAGGAAGTGTTCTTGGACCTCTTTTGTTCCTGTTGTTTGTGAACGATATTACCGCCTCAGTAAGGAACTCCACTGTCCTTTTGTTCGCGGATGAGATAAAAATATTTCTTTCTATAGATAAAGTGGATGACTGCGCACTGCTACAGAGCGACGCAAATGTGATTTCGAACTGGTGTACCCTTAATGGCTTAGAGTTAAATGCTAATAAAACGCTAATCGTGTCCTACAGTAGAAAGCGTGATTGCATATTGTACGATTATACTGTGCTTGGGACAGGTATTATAAGGGCTGATGTTGTACGCGATCTAGGCATACATGTAGATAGCAGGTTGACCTTTCATCAACACGTTTGTAAATCTCACAATGCCTCTATACGTGTACTTGGTGTTATCCAAAGGTTGTCCAGGGAATGTGATAATCTTGCTTCTGTGCTGAGGTTATATATGTGCCTCGTCCGAAGCAAATTAGAATTTGGGGCAGTTGTATGGAACTCTATCACCGCTACGCAGTCTGCCTGCATTGAACGAGTTCAGAAAAGGTTTATTAGATTTGTATATGACAAGTTCTATTTTCCAAATGTTTACTTTTCGTATGAGACAATGCTATTCCGGCATAAAATTCACAACCTGCATGCAGAAGACAGCATCGCGACTTGATGTTCTTACACAGAATTATTCACGGAAACATTGACTATGAGTTTTTAATCGGTTTAGTAAATGTTCACGTTCCCGTCAGGCGAACTCGTGTGGCTCGCCCTTTCTATCCCCATGCTCCATGCAAATGCTGCCCATTGACTAGGATGCAGGGCACATACAATGAATTCTTTTCACGGAATGATAATGTGGACATTTTCCGGACAACTGCTAAGTTTAACAGTGTATTAATGTCTATGTAAACATAAGTGTTGTTATAGTACTTTGAATCTTGGGCTTTGTTGGAGGTTTGTATTACTTTTATGTGTTTCTTGTGTTTGGTGCACCACCACGTTAGGCTTAACCGCCGTTGGTGAGCACCAAAGTACAAATAAATAAATAAATAAAGTAATAAATAAAAATCCGATGCACCAGGCAGTCCTCCAAACGTCGAACACACAATCCTCGAAACTTCGAACAGGCTGACACTGCAAAACTCTATGAATATCATCCTTAGTGACGACAATGTTCCTGAAAGGAAATGGCCGACGAACAATCGTCCAAGCAAGTGGCACCCGATCACGCTATGATGTGAGAAGCAATTGCAATTTTGCGCACGTATGTGTGACCGTTCAGACAGGAAACAACCTCTAAAGAAACCGAAGTTAATATATCACGCTGGTATTGTTCCAACGTGAATGCTGGAATAGTACACCATTTAATAACTCACGTCCTTGCAATCGACAGTCCCACGGTCACCTATAACGAAAGAATACAATTAATCTCGCTCGTAACGTACATCGTCGCTTCACCGATGAAACCGATCCTGTCCTGCCTCCATTTGCAATGCGTCCACCGTCTGCAACAGAATGTACTTCGTTGGTTAAACACGAGTAAAACGCAGGCGTCATACGATGCATCACAGCTAGGTTGACTTACCGTAAGCAAACATTAAACCTGTTCTTAAAAATCAAGGTTGTTATCCTTCCCAAAGGCGAGGTTGCAGCGCAGACATCGGGCAACAAAGCGGGACGAAATGCACTGCGGAAGAACACGTGGTGCCATGTAACTCCTCACCGGAGCAACGTAGTACGCTCCAACGAAGGCAAACATATTCAGCCGGCACACGCATTATTCAACAAGCACAAAAGTACACGGTTCCGGAGGCGCACATATTATCAGCGGGTACGAAGCCGTTTCATACCGACGTGACGGCTTTGTACCTGCTGAAATTTGGCGATGGGGATCGTGGTGCTTGCTATTTGACAACCGTGACGGCAACTGCGTATGCAAGCATACAGATACAAACAATTGTGCTGGAAGACCAAAAAAGTGGACAAGTTTTGTTTCTTGGTACCAGATGTGGAGAAAGTTGGAAAATTTTGATAAGTAATGCAGAATCCAATTTGCTGCCAGTTGACTCATGGCAATTAAAATGCAGCCAATTCGTGTCAACTATTTGTCAATTGGCTTTTGATTGACTAAAGTCAATAAAAAGTAGCAGAAAGCAGGAAGTCAATACGGTCAATAAAAAGGAAGTCGATTGTCAGTCAAAAGTAAATTTTCATTTTCGCAAGGGCGGACAAAGCGAGTCTCGGCGACAGAGATCAACAACGCAGACTCTTGTCCCGCGTTCGCGAACATGATTACACACTTCAAGGAGGGTTGGCGCAGGCGCAGTGGCGTCCGGTCACTTCTTCGTCTTCTCTCCACTCGCTCTGCCGGTTCCGGGCTGGCAAGAATGCGGTGATGGCAGCGGCCCGAACGAAGAAAACAACATGGACAAACGCTGAAACAGCTGAAATAGCATTTGCATTAATGTGAATATATTTCAAGTAGACATCCTGGACGAATGTTTTATTTTAATTTGAAACTTCAATGGGTATTGTGCAAAGCTCTCACCAGACGGCGTCAGATGAAAACCTGGATCACGAACATGAAGTGCGGACGGCGCAGCGTGTCAAGCGGGATTGCGCCAACCAGGATTGCGGGTCGATCCAAATCGTGTGCGACAGTGCGTTTTGGGTATTAGTCACTCCGGCTGTGTAGCTCCTTGGTCGGCAGGGTTCCGTTATATATTGGCCGATGGTTGCAGTTCAAGTCTCGGAGTCCGGGCACTCGCTCATTGATTCGATACCGCTAGATTGACTGGCAGAGTTTCCCCTGGTACTCCTCACTGTCCGTCGGCGGCAGAGCTGTGCCTAACTCGTTACAAGTAACTCGTTACTTGGTAACGGTTACTTTTTGGTAACGAAGTAACGATTCAGTTACTTTTTAAAATATGGTAATAGTACTCTAGTTCCGGAGCGCCCGCGTGGTGGCGCTGCCATCGGAACCCGGGAAAGAAACACCTGCGTTTCCGATTGCAGTACACGTGTTTCTACCGTTGTTAAACCGTATAGTAACGGAATCAGTAACAAAAATTGGTAACTCGTTACTGACGTTACTCGTTCCTTTTCTTCAGCGCGGGGGAGCACTTTCGGCGCCCCGTGTGTCGCAATGCGTGCAGATCTGACCTGCGTGACCCACGGCCACGTGTGACTCAAAGTATTATTGCAATCCCTCGCTGAATGTGTTGTTGTCTTTTCTTTTGTTTCCATAATCTCCGATCATCACTCCTTCCCAAGAACGGAGTGAGAGTTATACCCGAGACGTTCCACACTTTCTCAGGGGACAGCTCAAACTTCTTCATTTTCACCTATAGCTGTCGTGTACAATAGCACACACAATAACACAGTAGTCGGTATATCTGCTGTACTTTTTTCTTTTCTCCTTAAGTGATCGAAAGAACATAATTAACGCGAAGCTCGGTGAAAGTATTTATTTGCTACATTAATTCACAACGAATGTTTAAACAGCAAACTTACTTAATTTGTGGAGCTAATTTATGTCGCAGTTGAAATAACAGTTTTCATTTCTTAGAATTCCTTTTTTTTTCGGCCTTTTCGATAGTTCGGTTTTCTGACCGTTCGGCCTTCTAAAGGCCAGTTCCCACATTCAGCGCTTCGTTTTATAGCGCTAGAAAACAACGCTTAAGGCGAGTTCCCACATACAGCGCTTCGCTTTATAGCGCTAGAAAATAGCCTTAAAAATCTTGCGCTGTTTTTCCGCCTGCCGTTCCCACATACAACCGAGCACATAGCGCTATCCTGCTGGAGTCACGGTATATCTCATTGCGACGTGATGCACCGGTGCTACCGTGATTGCTTACTGTCGGCGTCGGGTATCCGTAGCATGAAGGGGGATGACACTTTCGATGCTGTGATCGCGATACCAGACTGTAGTAACCAAACACCCATGCATTGGCAAATCAAACTCGTGGCCATTTTCACGTCGTCGTCGTCGTCGCATTCCCGCCTTGCTGCTTCGAGTGATCGGAAGCAAAACAGACCCCAGCTTCCGCGACGTCACGGCTGGAAGACGCTCACGATTGATTAACACAGACTAACCGCTCAATATAGCGCTAGAAAAGTTGACCGAGGCTCTGCTTCGACAAGTGTGGTTTTACAGCGGTTCGCAGCAATGCGAGGAGGAAAATATAGCACAATTTTCTAGCGCTATGTAGGAAAGCGCTATATGTGGGAACTGGCATTGATTGTTCGATGTCTTCGTTTTTCGACCTTTTGAGTTTCGGCCTTGTGATTGCCACCCCTTCTAACAAGCGCTCGAAATATTGAAACATCCAGGTTTAAAGGGGCCGTAAACAGGCCACCAAACATTTCTGAAATAATGATACCCCATGAAAGAGCGCAGCTCATAATACCCAAATATACATTTCGTTCGGCTCGTGCCAGCTCATTGACCCGTATAATTGCTTTCAAAGGTGAGTAACGAGCGAGCCTCTCTCCACCACGCATACGTCACATGGCTACGTAGCGTTTTGCCGTCCAATCGGGCGGCCCAGCTGCGCTCATGACGTTTCAAATTACCAGCCAATAAACATACTTCGTTATCAGCTGTGAGTCGGAGCGCTGAGTTTGTTCGTGTGAAACGACGTTTTGTGCTCCGTGGTTGCGAAATTCAACGTCATGACATCTTCAACATCTCCGGCTGGCGCAAACATCAACAGCTGGGCTGGTATCACATGACGCGATTCGAACCCGGGTTCCTCCCAGTCACGACGTGACATAGGCAGCACGCTATCAACTTATACCACGCCACTGTACCACGCGAGCTGGTGACACGATGCCGCGTGGATCAAACCAAAGTACGACAGCCCAGTTGTCGGAACCATTCGAAGATGACGAAGATGTTCCATCGCGCACCTACCTAAGATTCCGGAACTGTAGTCCCGGATATTCATTCGCGCAGGTGGTGTGCTGCGTGCTACTACCCAGAAAACGTAGTGCGCGTATGATTCCTAAATTAAACGCATTTCTTTCTCAGTTTGAGGCTGTAACCGTTTACATTTTGAATAGAAGAGGATTCACGTTCATCTAGTCCAATTTCGCATTTGAAATAAAATCATACGTGGAACACTCAATCGTAATTGGTGGGGAAAGCGCTATGTCAAAATGACGTAAAGTTAGCCATATCACCACCACCACCACCACCACCACGTAAAGTTAGAGCGCGGGGCCGGGCTAAAATGCGAAAGAGTGAAGTGAATATTTCATCCGTATGCAAGCGCCTTTTGTTTTTAAGCGTTAGTAATTGCAAGGAGTTTTCACTGACTAAGTTCCAATAATATAACACAAAGAAATGTGCACCTTTTGAACCTGTTTACGGCCCCTTTAAAGTGCAGAAAACGGCGCGCGTATGAATACAGAATAACAAGGGCAGAATCTCGAATTTCACGGTCTTGAAACAAAGAAAATGCACAATTGCTTCGCAGGTTGATATGCAGTTTTTTAAAAAAGCTCGATATCACCACTTTACCGCTCAGCTTGACGCGCAAAGTCACTGTGAAAGTCACATTCTTGCATCCTTTTGGGAGTGGAAGGGACAGAATAAACGTGGAGGCATCGGTGTCCGCCCATTTGTTCGAACGCCGTTTCATCGAAGCCGTTTGATCGAAAGCCGGTTGGTCGACACCGTTTGCTCGAAAGACATTTGTTCGAACACAATTCAAAGCTCGCAGCGTGTCCTTAGCGCCCCTTATTCTGTAACTTTTGACGCGAGCATACGGAAGCAGGCAATCAGTGTTCTCTGATTCTTTTTCTTTTTCTTGCTTTTCTTTCAGCTAAAGAGGGAAGACCACTGAAATGGGATAGCTATATGTGAGCGAAAGCCACTCGAAGTCTATGGAAGTTAAGAAGGAAGTTACGCCATGGGACAAAATAATGATATTAAATTAACAGCCATATAAAACTTTACTTCAGCCTTGGTTAGAGTATGCATCTGCAGGCTGGGATCTCTACACATGTACGCTATAAAAACAATAACAAAAAGGTAGACAAAGTACAAAGATAAGCTCCCCGGCTTATATTGTCTCGGTTTCGAAGGACTTCTTCGGTTCCGTGAACGTTGCAAGAACCAAATTTAGATTCACTTGCAATAGGCGGAAAGTAAATAAACTAAAACTGTTCTTTCTCCTATACAATGTCAGTTAACTACAAACATTAAAAATACATTGCTAAAATTTGTCCGCGTTCGATGCGAATAAATCATTCAGGAATGTCATTTATTTATCTGAGTTATTTATTTGTCAAAATGTTTATTAGCTGACAATTGACATCAATTATTATTCGACAAAGTGTTACGGGATTACGGGTGAAAGGCATGTATGCTATGTTTAGTCACTATCTGTCAGAGCGGAAAAACCTATCAAATTGTCGAACGGGAGCTGCTGAACAACCCAGGCCGTTGGACCGCTTTCTGGATGCGAAAAAGCAGGTTAGGATGAGGAATGTGTTTATGGGCAAGCAGCTTACACAGAGTTAAATATTCCTTAGGATAACAGCATTTACGGCTGAAGCTTTCTTTTGTTTTTTCTTCTTGTTTTTTGTTCCATCAACGCTACAAGCGTGCCAATAAAAAAATCGATAAAACGACAGCTGTCGTTTTGATCAAACGACGTTCGATCAAATGGCTTTCGACCAAATGTCCTGTGTTCGATCAAACGGCTTTCGACCAAACGACGTTCGATCAAATGTCCCGGAACCGGAGGCATCAAATTCAAAGAATCCGGTAACCAGTTGCACCAAAGAATTCCACTAAATCGCGTAATCGTTTTTATCGCACATTATCTTAGCGCCCATTATCTTAGCCTGGGTAAATGCCCCAAGCAGCATAATGTACTGAAAGTCGAATGCAGTGGGGGTGGACGTGTAGGTGAAAGGCCTTGAACAGACCTGTGAAACTAACGAACATTGATAAGACACATACCTTCCACCCCCATTGCATTTGACTTTCCGTACATTGTACTGCTTGGTAGCTGTATTTAAGCCGGGTGTCTCCTTCGCTTTGGAATCACATACGCTGTTGCCCCATACGCAACAGACTGCTTCGCCGCCGATGCATTTCTGCAGCCACCAGCTACGCACAGCACCCGATGACATTCTACGCCGTTGACCGCATCATTGCTCGCACGGTAAGTACATAGTTTATGACTGTTTTGTGTTGAATGTTCTCCAAATTGAATAAAATTAAAATCTGGGCAGGTTGGTAACTCCTTTTAAAATTACTAAAACCCCAGTGCTGAGTAAAAGAAGGAACAAAGGACGACACAAGTAAAGACAAACGGCAAGTGCGCTGAACTGCCAATGAAAGATTTATTCGATCAAACCAGTACGTTTTATACTCTCCTCTCCTCCTATTTTCGTGCCGGTGTTTCCACGCGTATAACCAGAAACTTTCGTCACAATATGAAGGTAACTTTCTTAGATATATATAATGGAGCCGTACTAACGCAATCCCCCCTTGATCGTTTGATTTCTTCCGTTCCCATGAACAATTAGGCTGCTTGCTTTCTACCCTTAAACAGTACTGTAGCATTTTTGAATAGGGGCTCACATTTTTCACGACTTATCGTATGCCTCCCCCCCCCCCTCCATGTAAACTGTAGTGGTTACCTGTAAACTCTACTCCAACGACAATTTATATACCGATTTTCATGGTTAATTTTGCAGCCCATTTCTTTTTGTGTTTTTTCGTTCCTCTCTAATGCACTAAGCGATTTCCTTTTGGGTAATACCAAGTATACCCCAAAATACTTACAAAATTTGTTAGTCTATGTCCAGTCTCATATACATGCGGTATTACGCTCAAATTATGTTGATACATATATATACGTATACTACTATATGCCGTAATTACGTATATATACATAAGGCAAGGGAACACCCCGACGGATTTGAGGGGTTAGTGGTAAAACATTATTTAGGAAATGGGGGAAGAGTCTACGTTTCGGAGGGAAGCTCCTCCTTCTTCGGGACAGAAGAGGCAACAAGACTGTCCACAGATTTTATTGCTTCTAGCTTGCTGGCGTAATCTTGTGTGAAAGATGAAAGTCACTGAAAAGCATAGCCAGCTGTAGGGATCGAACCCACATCTTCTGGATTGCCGGTCCAGGGCTCTACCAATTGAGCTAAGCTAACACGCCTCTCCAGCGACTTTCGCGGTGCGACATCTGAAGGGACGACAAACCAGCCACTCACTCTCACTCACATGTGGGTTCGATCCCTACAGCTGGCTAACCTTTTCAGTGACTTTCATCTTTCATCGTCGATTTCTTAGGCAATTTGAGGCTTTGTTTGTATCTGTCCCCTCTATGTTGTTCCAGCCTCAGAACATCAGTTCATCTCTTGTAATCTTATGTATTCGCGCCGCCAGGCGCTCGTCGATGGGTCATGTTCTGGAAGGTTCGTTTGTCGCTGTACGATGTTGTGTTACTGCCCCGATGTTCGGGGGTCTTCTGAAGTCAGTGCCGGAGGTCATCGTCTTTCTTACAAGGGCGTCGTTCGTGGTAAAATCATATCTAGGAGTCCGGGGTTCAGGTCATCGTGTTTGGGAGCCTTAGGTGGCCTCCTCGGGAAGTCGTGGTTCGGGGCGTTGTTCTCGTGGCCCCGTTGCTTCATCAATAGTCCATGTAAGGCGAAGTCATCTATCTGCTTTTCCCGTAGCATTGTCCAGAGTGCGAGGATGACCTCCAGCCTTATCTGAAAGAGAAGAACAGGGCGAGACGGAGGATAGCTAATTCTTTCAGTGTCTAACTGTTTACAGTATACCTCGTGATCTTCACGAGGTATACTGTAAACAGTTAGCTATCCTCCGTCTCGCCCTGTTCTTCTCTTTCAGATAAGGCTGGAGGTCATATATATATATATATATATATATAAGTACAGAAAAGGTAAAGAAGGGATTCAGAAGCCTTGAGGGAGAGTTTAAAAAATTTATTACAACTAATTACGGGAGAGAACTAAAGTTTATTTACATGTTACAGGGGTCGACGTTTCGGCGACAGCGTCGCCTTCCACAGGACTAAAGGGGATTGTAGTGGGTCATCGCTTATAGAAGGGCGGGAAGAGTTACGAGAGAGGAGGAATCCGCACGTGGAACGGGTGCTGGTCTTGGGGGGTTTTTCCAGGAGCTTTGTCATTGGTCGTCACTGGGGAGTGGGGATCTGTAAAGATAAAAGGAAGAGGCGGCAGAAAGAACGGAAGTGGGTCGATGTGCTCAAACCTGATCATGAGCTGAGGCTGCGGACTGTGGACAATATGCCCGGGTCTTCGTTTATTGTGCATTGGAATTTATGGATTAAATAAGACTCACGTTGTTGTCTGCTACGGTTGGATGTGAAACTTGACTGTAAAATGAATACAGTTATGTCACTGAAGGAATGGCCGGGTTCGCGAAAGTGGCGGGAGACCGGGAGATTTGGTTTCTTTGTCACATCTGATTTATGATTGTTGAATCGAATTCTGAAACTTGTTGTAGTTTGGCCAATGTACTGTGCATTACAAAAATTGCACTGTAATAAATATACGACGTTAGAGGAGTTGCAGTCGTGGTCGCCACTTATCTTTATATGGAAATTACAATTTGTACTGTGAACTGTATCCGCGGTCTGCATCAGGTTACAAATTTGACATCTACGTCCCATGCAAGGGTGACAGCCTTTTGCTGTATGTTCCGGTTTGTTAATCTTAGCGTGTACCAAGTGATCCTGAATGTTCTGCGCACGACGATATGTTATACGGGGCGGTGTAGGGAATATTTCCTTCAGACGTTCCGACTGGGATAGAAGGGGCTGGTGCCGTTGTAAGATATTTTTAAGGTCAGGGATATTACCATTAAAGGTTAGAGTGAGGTTAACACATTCTTCATCTTTAGGTTGCTTTGATTTTTTCAGGAGATCCGTGCGGTTCGTATGGCGGGCTTTACTGAGTGCATTTTTCACTAGGTCTGGCGGGAATTGTCGATTAACTAAAGTTTCTTCAAGGCTGTCAAGGTTAGCATCTAGTTCGTCATCGCGGGAGCATATTCTTCTGTAGCGTATGGCCTGACTGTAAGGGATGGCTAATTTAGTATGTCGCGGATGACAACTGTTGAATGACAGGTACTGCTGGGAGTCTGTTGGTTTACGGTACAAGTTTGTTTCTATGGAGTTGTTACAAATCTTAACATGAACGTCCAGAAAGTTTATGGCTTCTTTAGAATAAGTGTGGGTAAATTTTATAGTCGGGTGGACGTTATTAAAATTATCTATGAACGACAAAAGGCTTTCCTCAGAATGGGGCCACAACATGAATACGTCATCGAGGTAGCGTTTGTAGACAAGGGGTTTGAGCAAACATGTTTCTAGGAAGCGTTCTTCAAGATAGCCCATGAACATATTAGCATAGTTGGGGGCCATTTTCGTTCCCATAGCTGTACCACTAATTTGGAGATAATGCTTGTTGTCAAATTCAAAATTGTTGCACGTAAGTATCAGCGAGATCAGAGTTTCTAGGAGAGCTGAGTGAAGCGGGTTATCGGACAATTTGTTAAAAACGTCTATTACTGCACGGGTGCCATCATCATGTGGAATGTTAGTGTACAGCGAGGTGACGTCCAATGTAACTAACAGACAAGCCGCGGGGACCTTGGTATCGGAAATTATTTGAAGGAAGTGGTTAGTTAGGCCCGTGCGGAAGTATCCCTTTTTTGCTCCAATCATAGCTGTAGTGGGCGATTCGCAAACCAAACACTTGTATTCTCATTTTGACCCTAGGTCCAGGACGGCGCCGATGTTTGTAACCCTAAGCGGTGGCCGGATCTCGGACTTTGTGGCGGAGATCGACCTGTTGCCGGCCAGCGTGCGAATTGTCGTTCTTCATTGTGGGACGAACGACATGCCGCATTCTGACCCCCAGCAGACCCTTCTTCGTTACGAGGCCCTTGTCCACCACATCCAATCAAGAGGCGGAATAGAACAGGTGATCTGTAGCCTTGTTCTCCCGAGATCGCACAATCGCAGACGCAATTCTTTTGACAGACGGACGGAGTTTCTCTGCAACGGCAGAGCGTACGCGTTCAACAAGCTGCTAAGAGACCTTTGTCGCCGCAACGATGACCTCTTCTATTTGGACCATGCCTTCGAGCGACAGCCCCCCACCCGTGTCCTGGCTGCCGATGGTCTCCATCCCAGCTTCGCTGGGGTGTGGATGATGACCCGCCGTCTTCAATGCCGTCTCGCAGTGTCCCTGAGACGCCTCCCAAACCGTCGTCCGGGACCAACAGTCCCGGATCCCAACTGGCCAACACTACAAGAAGCAGAGGCAGTTCGAACGAAACCTACAAGGCAACGAGGGAACGGAATTCGGACGGATTGACTGACCGGCGGTGAGTCTGCACAAATTGATACATCACAAGCTAGCACTTTCTCATTCTTCAGACTTAGAAAATTGTCAGATAAATTAGCAAGGTACGAATCTCACCTCGATGCCCTAGAAACCTATAAAGCAGGTGAAACTTTCCCCAAAGGCCTTCAAATTCGAGTCACTCCAACATTCCCCCTTAGCTCTAATGATCACACAACTTGGGAAAACGTGCTACGCGAGGCCAGTCTGCGTCTTACCGACATTCTGATTTCACATTGCCGCGGTACTCTAACCACACTCTCTGAAGAACTTGAAGCTACTAGTGCTGAAACTCCACTTTCCCACCACCACAAAAAGGAGTTAGATGATTTTGTTCGAAGGAGGCAAACAGAGCTCGCTGTAACAAAACAGAAGAAGATGGCGCGGGATAATGTCAAAGCGACCCCTAATCCAGAATCGTCTGTCACCTCGGTGACCCCAACATCCATTGGCCGAAGCGATGGTACATCCTCTGAATCTAACACAAAGAACGTCGTTAACCTATCCTGTGTCAGTCTCACCAATGACGAACTCTCTCTTCTTAGTCGAGGATTATCCTTCTGCCCCAATAACGTTCCGTATAACGAATATCAACTGCACCTAGACCTTGATAACTTTGCCCGTCGACTGCGTCTGAAAGAATATTTCCACGACAAACCCAGCACAACAAGAAGTCCGTTTGCAGCTCCATCCGATTTTACCCCTGATTCTAACCGCGACAAAGCCTTAGATATGTATGTCAAAGCCGTCCAAAGGGATGTCGTGCAGGCATATGAAAATACTAGAGGACGAAAAAGGAAGTCAAACCTCAGTAAAGCCGAAGAAAATAGCCTCTCTGAATTAAAACAACGTAACGACATTGTCATCAAAAGAGCCGACAAAGGAGGAGCAATAGTAGTTATGGACAAAGAATTTTACCTCACAGAAGGCATTCGACAACTTAGCTGCGAAACATTCTACAGAACCATGGATAGCGACCCCACCGTTGATATTCACAGCAAAATTACTAAAACACTAAGGAAACTTAAATCAGAAAAGAAAATTGATGACACCCTGCTCGAATACCTTTCCCCACGGGACCCGAAACCCGGTAGGTTTTACATGCTTCCAAAAATTCATAAACCCGGAAATCCCGGACGCCCCATAATATCATCCAATGGCACAGCAACGGAAAAGATTTCCACCTTCGTCGATTTCCTCCTAAAGGATATCCCTCCCAAATTACCATCGTACATCAAGGATACTAACCACTTCCTTCAAATAATTTCCGATACCAAGGTCCCCGCGGCTTGTCTGTTAGTTACATTGGACGTCACCTCGCTGTACACTAACATTCCACATGATGATGGCACCCGTGCAGTAATAGACGTTTTTAACAAATTGTCCGATAACCCGCTTCACTCAGCTCTCCTAGAAACTCTGATCTCGCTGATACTTACGTGCAACAATTTTGAATTTGACAACAAGCATTATCTCCAAATTAGTGGTACAGCTATGGGAACGAAAATGGCCCCCAACTATGCTAATATGTTCATGGGCTATCTTGAAGAACGCTTCCTAGAAACATGTTTGCTCAAACCCCTTGTCTACAAACGCTACCTCGATGACGTATTCATGTTGTGGCCCCATTCTGAGGAAAGCCTTTTGTCGTTCATAGATAATTTTAATAACGTCCACCCGACTATAAAATTTACCCACACTTATTCTAAAGAAGCCATAAACTTTCTGGACGTTCATGTTAAGATTTGTAACAACTCCATAGAAACAAACTTGTACCGTAAACCAACAGACTCCCAGCAGTACCTGTCATTCAACAGTTGTCATCCGCGACATACTAAATTAGCCATCCCTTACAGTCAGGCCATACGCTACAGAAGAATATGCTCCCGCGATGACGAACTAGATGCTAACCTTGACAGCCTTGAAGAAACTTTAGTTAATCGACAATTCCCGCCAGACCTAGTGAAAAATGCACTCAGTAAAGCCCGCCATACGAACCGCACGGATCTCCTGAAAAAATCAAAGCAACCTAAAGATGAAGAATGTGTTAACCTCACTCTAACCTTTAATGGTAATATCCCTGACCTTAAAAATATCTTACAACGGCACCAGCCCCTTCTATCCCAGTCGGAACGTCTGAAGGAAATATTCCCTACACCGCCCCGTATAACATATCGTCGTGCGCAGAACATTCAGGATCACTTGGTACACGCTAAGATTAACAAACCGGAACATACAGCAAAAGGCTGTCACCCTTGCATGGGACGTAGATGTCAAATTTGTAACCTGATGCAGACCGCGGATACAGTTCACAGTACAAATTGTAATTTCCATATAAAGATAAGTGGCGACCACGACTGCAACTCCTCTAACGTCGTATATTTATTACAGTGCAATTTTTGTAATGCACAGTACATTGGCCAAACTACAACAAGTTTCAGAATTCGATTCAACAATCATAAATCAGATGTGACAAAGAAACCAAATCTCCCGGTCTCCCGCCACTTTCGCGAACCCGGCCATTCCTTCAGTGACATAACTGTATTCATTTTACAGTCAAGTTTCACATCCAACCGTAGCAGACAACAACGTGAGTCTTATTTAATCCATAAATTCCAATGCACAATAAACGAAGACCCGGGCATATTGTCCACAGTCCGCAGCCTCAGCTCATGATCAGGTTTGAGCACATCGACCCACTTCCGTTCTTTCTGCCGCCTCTTCCTTTTATCTTTACAGATCCCCACTCCCCAGTGACGACCAATGACAAAGCTCCTGGAAAAACCCCCCAAGACCAGCACCCGTTCCACGTGCGGATTCCTCCTCTCTCGTAACTCTTCCCGCCCTTCTATAAGCGATGACCCACTACAATCCCCTTTAGTCCTGTGGAAGGCGACGCTGTCGCCGAAACGTCGACCCCTGTAACATGTAAATAAACCTTAGTTCTCTCCCGTAATTAGTTGTAATAAATTTTTTAAACTCTCCCTCAAGGCTTCTGAATCCCTTCTTTACCTTTTCTGTACTTATATACTTACGTGTCCATCCGTACCCCCTGAATCATCAGCATATATATATATATATATATATATATATATATAAAAGTGAAATAATAAGACTTGGACTACAGATTACAGGAACGTTAACAAAAACTAATTTATTTAATGGGCAATTTAACACATAGATTAAAAAAAAGAATGGTCGACGTTTCGACAGTGGCACTGTCTTCGTCAGGACAAAAGAGGTACAAGGGTTGCATATTGCTTAAATAGGTTTCCTGGGTGACGTCACAATCGGTGCAAGTATGCCACGTGGCAGTTGTCTGAGTCATATTCTGGAACATTCCGCAAGGTCAAGTCCGGGTGGTGATGTCATCTTTCTTGGGGAGCCAGCTCAGGGTGAGCTGTACTGAGGCCATAGCTGAAAAGAAAACAAAGGAAAATAAAAGGAAAAAAATGGGAAAGTATATCCCATCTAGACGACCAGATTCCTTACTGTTGAAAGTACACCGGGATCTTCGTTGATGATTGATTGGAATTTGTAAATGAGGTAAGACTCGCGTTGTTCCCTGCCTCTATCGGAGCTAAAGTTTGATTGAAGAATAAAAAGGGCAACGTCATTTATTGAATGACCCGGCTGGTTGAAATGACGAGAAACAGGAAGATTTGGCTTTTTATTAACGTCCGACCGGTGGTTGTTGAACCTGATCCGAAAAGATGTTTTGGTTTGACCTACGTATTGTGCTTGACACGCGTTGCACTGACTGGCATAAATGACGTTGGATGAATTGCAGTCAAAGTCACCATGGATTTTGACGAAGAAATTAGAATTTGTGCTGTTAAGCACGTGGGCACTTCGCATTAGTTTGCATATTTGACATCTGCGGCCATTGCACGGGTGGCAGCCTGCCGTCGGACTTGTTGGTCGGTTGACTTTGGAGGTGACTAGATTATCGTGGAGGTTTTGCGAGCGCCTGTAGGTCACACGTGGCGGTTCCGGGAAGATTTGTCGCATGCGCTCTGACTGACAAAGAATACTGTGGTGGCGATTAAGTATACTGTTGATGTTGGAAACATTATTGTTGAATGTTACAACGAGGTTGACGGAACCATTGTCTGATTTGCGGTTGCGGTTTTGGAACAGAGCTTTGCGATCTGCCCTGCAGGGCGCGATCTGCCCTGCGCAGGGCAGATCGCAAAGCTCTGTTCCAAAACCGCAACCGCAAATCAGACAATGGTTCCGTCAACCTCGTTGTAACATTCGCAGGGCAGATCGCAAAGCTCTGTTCCAAAACCGCAACCGCAAATCAGACAATGGTTCCGTCAACCTCGTTGTAACATTCAACAATAATGTTTCCAACATCAACAGTATACTTAATCGCCACCACAGTATTCTTTGTCAGTCAGAGCGCATGCGACAAATCTTCCCGGAACCGCCACGTGTGACCTACAGGCGCTCGCAAAACCTCCACGATAATCTAGTCACCTCCAAAGTCAACCGACCAACAAGTCCGACGGCAGGCTGCCACCCGTGCAATGGCCGCAGATGTCAAATATGCAAACTAATGCGAAGTGCCCACGTGCTTAACAGCACAAATTCTAATTTCTTCGTCAAAATCCATGGTGACTTTGACTGCAATTCATCCAACGTCATTTATGCCATTCAGTGCAACGCGTGTCAAGCACAATACGTAGGTCAAACCAAAACATCTTTTCGGATCAGGTTCAACAACCACCGGTCGGACGTTAATAAAAAGCCAAATCTTCCTGTTTCTCGTCATTTCAACCAGCCGGGTCATTCAATAAATGACGTTGCCCTTTTTATTCTTCAATCAAACTTTAGCTCCGATAGAGGCAGGGAACAACGCGAGTCTTACCTCATTTACAAATTCCAATCAATCATCAACGAAGATCCCGGTGTACTTTCAACAGTAAGGAATCTGGTCGTCTAGATGGGATATACTTTCCCATTTTTTTCCTTTTATTTTCCTTTGTTTTCTTTTCAGCTATGGCCTCAGTACAGCTCACCCTGAGCTGGCTCCCCAAGAAAGATGACATCACCACCCGGACTTGACCTTGCGGAATGTTCCAGAATATGACTCAGACAACTGCCACGTGGCATACTTGCACCGATTGTGACGTCACCCAGGAAACCTATTTAAGCAATATGCAACCCTTGTACCTCTTTTGTCCTGACGAAGACAGTGCCACTGTCGAAACGTCGACCATTCTTTTTTTTAATCTATGTGTTAAATTGCCCATTAAATAAATTAGTTTTTGTTAACGTTCCTGTAATCTGTAGTCCAAGTCTTATTATTTCACTTTTATTCAACTTCGTAGCCGTCTGATATATTAACCTATTTGTTCTATATATATATATATATATATATATGACCTGTGTGTGCCGTTGAATACCCGAAACTTTGAAGCCTCAATTTCGGGACTTATTTGGGCAGTTTCATTTGCAATATCGAGCTGATTTCTTGGTGGGTCTGACTAAGTTCGCAACGGGCTCTCTAATTCTGTGAAAAAAATGAAAAAAAGTTAGGCTGAAAATTTGGAAATTTTGGAGTTCAATTAAAAATTCAATTTCTTTTAATTAAAATCAAATACTTTCGCACGGTGGCAAATTCCGTTGCCAGAGAAATGCCGTTTACCCCGTATTTTTTCGTCACCCCGTTTTGTTTAAAAAAGCGTGTCATTCTGACATTATAAACACCCTGTATACGAGGTTGATATATCAGACGGCTGTGAAGGTTCAATAAAAGTAAAATAAGACTTGGACGACAGATTACAGGAAAGTTAACAAGAACTAGTTTATTTAGTGGGTAACCTAATACAAAGATTATAATATACTGTAATATACATACAATGTTCATATGTATACAACGACGGACTGTGTCGTTGATTACTGTACTTTGCAATCCCGGCTCTTGTAATCTGCCAGTGTGGTTCGTACAACCTTCCGTTCCATGCTCGCAAGACTTGCTTACAGAACTAAAAATCGCTAGTTCCATCGACTGATAGTCCGGACAAGTACTTTACTATTCAGAAAAGCTGGAAAACGGCGTTATATGATTAAAATAATTTGCTGTTGTTACTGTAGCAGGGTAAACCTGTTCCACGCTTTTCAATCTTCCCTCATGTTCGTGTCACCTTGATTTTGTGGCGATATTATTTCAGAGCATGGTCTAATGTCTTGGGCTCTTGTTGCAGAAAAAAGGGTACCTAGTCAAGTGGCACGGGTATCCAAAGGGGGCCTGCACGTTCGAGCCTGAGGAGAATCTGAACGCAGTCTGCCTCAAAGCCCTCGTCGAGCCGCCGAAACCCAGTGACGATCGTGTACAGTCACCAGCCAACAAGTTCCTCCTAGAAGTCCAAACGAAGTTGTCCAACCCCAGAAGGTCCAACGGCCTGATCAAGGTGGACTTCGATTTGGACATATTTCGCTGGGTGTTTGACAACAAAGGGAAACCCATCACGAAGGGCTGGATCCTCTGCGAGGAAGTTGACTTCGAACGGCTGTCCCTTCCACCGGGCTGGTGGAAAAGGCTTGGCAAGAACAACGAGGGAGGCGTGGAAGTTGAGTTTCCTGTGAGGGTCAAGTCGGCACTCAGGCTCAAGAAAAGCCCGGGTATTTCTTCCAATGCATTACCTGTAGAGACCCTCCGCATGTATTTTGTTACGCGGGGTATTGCTACGCTCTGCAATGGAGTGGCATGAGCAAGCGACTGCGACAGTACAGGACGGTCGCATCGTCCTTTCTTTGACAGGGCGTGCCGTTATTGCACTTCAGAAGGAAACACTCAGCAGCCCTTTATCGTACTATGATATTGTCAGTGTCAAATTGTCACCTAACGATGTAACGGTTAGTCAAAATGCAGCGGATGCCAACGAGAAAATCCGCCTCTTCTGTTCGAGAATTGCTGCACAGAGCAGAAAAATAGGAAGGGAGCGTCCTTACACTAATTTCCTTTCCAAGACTTTTCGTGTCTGGTTACTCATAGATTCCGCAGTACCAAAAGCTCAAGAGCGGCTTGAAATAGAGTTGTTGCAAAGAATAAACGGAGATCTTTCAAAGAACCTATCGCAACTTGAAGACGAGCTTTGTGCATCAGTGGAACAAAACAGAGAACTGCGAAGTTCGCTGTCCACCTTAAAAGGACCGAAAAGTGAATATAAACCTGTCGAAACTTTATGTTCAGTGAAAAGTTTGAACCTTCTACAGTTCAAATGTCAAAGAACTCCGCTTAAGCCGCTGTAGTTTTTTTTAATCGAATTTTCGATGATTGCATGTCTAGGTACCTAGTAGGAAACCGGCAGTCTCTCAACAATGGCATCACAGCGCGCCATCTGTCGAGGACGCATGTAATACGCGCGCTTCCACCCGCTAATCCGGTGAAAACGAAAGTGGCTGTGAGCGTCTGCAACCACTTTCTACGTCGAAAATGTCGAGTCTCCGGAACCTGAGTGCGCTAGAACTCCGCATTCTAGAACTATCGCGCGCACAGAACTTCTGTTCGTACGATAGCATGCCGGAAAATGTGTGCGTCGCAGCAGAAGATTCATCGTCCTCAGATATGCCGGAGTCACCGCCGTCCTCACCAGGATCTGATCGTGCCGGGAACGCGGACTGGTTAGTGAAATTTATATGTATTAGGGAGAAGCACTTGTTTAAGGTGAAACAAGCGCTGTTTTTTCGTTGTGCAGGCGTTCTTGTGGGAAGTGCAAACCGATGGATACCGCGGACGAGTGTTTGTGCTGCCGGGAGGTAGAGAACGTCTGTAAGAAGCAGACGGTCAACTGCATTACAGACAACGAATATTTCGAGATACTCTGCCTCGACACCGAAGTTCTGCGACTGTCTTTTACGTGCATCCGAGATACTGAAGAGTATGGCAACATACGTGACATCGCCGTGAACAAGTGAGTGTTTACGCGCTACTTGAACGGCAAACTGAATGAAAAAACCTTATTTCTGCAGGAAATTCTGTTATATCGCCAATCGGCAATTCACAAGGTGGATATGGGGTGTTCTGGGAAAGCACCATAGGAAGATTCTTCCTGCATGCGTGGTGCATGCCATTAGGGATGCTTTTCCATCATATGTGTATAAGGGCTTTGAACCTGCACACTTGTAAAAATGTATATTGATGCCTGCAAAGTTTCATTTCTAGCTTGCTGCGAATTTTTTCATTGCTTTTTCCTTTCAGATAGTCACACAATATTGTAATTATTATGTTTGTGCATGGATGCCTGGGGGCATGTCTATTTGTACATTAGTGTACTCATGTCTTCTATATATGGAGAGTAAATAACATAATTTTTATCATTGTACTTCACCTGAACTGTGTTTATAATTTTTTATACACTAGAGATTGACCAGGTTTGCAAATGCTAATTAACGGTTGAAAACACTTAACTTGATTTCACGTTCATCGTGAACTAAAAGGAGCTAACTGATCCATTATCATATGACTAATTAACATTTGTAAAGAAAGTCCTTAGTGCTGACTTAAATGGTACAGCACCAGCATTAATTTTTTTCGAAAACTGTACAGGTCCTGACAGAAGTGTACGGAATAAGCGAGCTGCGCATTTTTTTCTCCGCCAAGACACCCGAGCAGCAGACGGAAGCAGGTGAGTTTGAGCGCGGTCATTGTTTGAGAGGCGTAGATGAGCGGGCTGCAAGCTACATACTGCGGTAGTTTCGGTATTGCTTCTCACTATAGTGCCTGCGAAGTGAGTTCGAAACCACTGCAGTGTTCTGCAACACCACGTCACTGAAAGTTTGTGAAGACTGGGAGCTCCCAGGTATTACTGGGGACATAAAAATAAGTCATTGTGAAAACACGATAGTGTGTTTTCCAAATTAAAAAGCGAAGCAGCATTACATATGTTACAAATTAATAGTTAGGGAACATAGCTGTGATCATATTAAATATCTGACGTGACCAGATGACAGCTTACATACACAGTATTTCAGTCACGTGTTGATGGAGAGCACTGCAGTGAAATCCAACGGGCGTCGTGGGCACGTTCAAGAGAAACAATACCGAAACTGCTGTAGCGAGTTCCTCGCAGCACACTCATCCACGCCTCTCTCGGCAAAGAACTCTACCGCTCCCGAAGACCGCTTGGGTGCCGCACGAGAGAAAAAGTATGCAGCTCACGTGTTCCGTTAACTTTTGTCGTGAACTATAGAACACAGCAAACAGAAGGCATCAGTTAAGCTAAAACGGCTACACCCTGTAAATGTGACAGAAGTTCACAAGTTCAGAAGATGTCGCATACATAACAATACACCAAATCAAAAATTTCACAAAAAACACAGTAGAAAGGAGCACAGGGTTGACACTCTTACTCATTTTGTGTTTGGTACCTCTTGGTAGTCTTATTTCCTCCTAGGCACACTTGTGCAGCTTTTGACAAAGTTCTTTTTTTTTTTTTTTTTCTTAAGAACGATCTTTACCTGATAGCCCGCTCCTAGACAACCACAATCCCGAGTTCAGTATCCTGATTTGTTGAAAACCGGAGGCGCTGCCTTTTTTGTACCCATTATGAAATTCATAAGTGGTACAGAAAAGGCGTACGCCTCCCTTGTTCAACATCGCACGGGCGTGAACGATGTCATTCGAGATGACGGCATTGGTAGCAGTATGCTTTACATCACTTACACCATTACTTACTTCATTACATCGCTCGTGAACGAACCATGTAC
This sequence comes from Ornithodoros turicata, assembly GCF_037126465.1. Taxonomy (NCBI): domain Eukaryota; kingdom Metazoa; phylum Arthropoda; class Arachnida; order Ixodida; family Argasidae; genus Ornithodoros; species Ornithodoros turicata. The sequence goes on along the minus strand of NW_026999379.1, from coordinate 83,548 downwards.
AACCGTGCTCGGTTCTCTTCTGTCTTGGAAATCACGTTGAGTACTTTTTGTTTCAAACTGTTCAGCACTCTCTGACGTTCAACAATAAGTTTCCACAACCTCCCCTGCGACGGATGATTGGAGAACTACTGAGGACTCACAATTATCATCAATTCCACTCAGCATGTTTACTATAAAGACCTCATCTTGATTCCGGGATGAAGACGCACGACACTCGTGTTGATGGCGTTGCGTACTCAGAGCGTTGGCCGAAATCGTAGAGTTTTTTTCTGCAGCCCGACGATCCTTTATGCACACATATTTCTACCCTTAACTTCGGAGTCATTGCACATATCACAGGCTCACCTTGAAACTTAAAACTGCACAACGGAATGTGAACATTTGCAGTGGCGAGCGGATGATGATGATGACGTGCGTTATTGTCGATGCTCATGGCGCTTTCTGCTTTTGCGCGGCGGTGCAAGTTAATGCAGCAGACAACGCTCAGCAGTGAACGGCGGGGAACGTTTCTTTGTTTTTGATCCCAGGGAATCTAGCTCGCATACGGTTGGTACTGTCGTAGTTCTATGCACGTTATTTTATTGAGCTATTGAGTAAATGAAACTGGTGTAATATTACTCGCAGGATGCCAATCAAAATATAGCTGCTAAGATTCCGCATCAAAATCTTGCGCTATGTTATTTTACGCATGTAGTTTTTAGTTGCGACCAGAGTGCACCACACCTTCGTTTTGATGAAAGCTGTTAGCCTAATTGGCTGTATCACAACGCGTCCGATATTATACATCCACAGGACGTCCAAGGGACGTCCAGCTCGCAACGTCAGCACTGGATAAATCCAGGATATTTATGGATATTTTGGGACATCCAGGGGATATGCAGTGGATATCCATCATGGACCTCGACGTTATGACCAAACTGGGATGTCCTGGGGACGTTGATGGTTGTCTGGGTGGTTTCTTCAAGCCCCACTTCAACCTTGCCGGCGTGAGCTCACAGCAAACCAGATACTACCATGTCATATCAGCCCTTACAGCTGCTGCTGCAGAAGAGGTGTATGACATTCTTGCGGCCCCTTCACCCACAACTCCTTACGATCAGCTGAAGAAAGCGCTGCTCCAGCGAACCACGGCTTCCGACCGATCTCGCATTCAGCAACTTCTATCTGCTGAGGAGATGGGGGATCGTCGTCCAACACAGCTTTTAAGGCGCATGCGTCAGCCGTTGGGTTCCCAGCCGACAGGGACAGACGACACCTTCTTCCGTGAACTATTCTTGCAGCGCTTGCCGCAGAATGTGCAGATGGTTTTAGCCACGGCCTCTGACATGTCCCTGGACAAACTTGCTACCCTGGCTGACGCTGTGTTTGAGGTCGCCAACCCCGCGGTTTCTGCAGTCATCCCCGCCACCTCTGCACAGCCGTCACCATCACCACCGACGCAGCCGCCGCATTCCTCTGACGTTGCGGAACTATGTCGCGAGGTCAAGAACTTAGCCGCACTTATTGCCGCCTCCCATGTCTAGCCGCACGTCCGCGATTTCTCTCGCCGCCGTACAAGTCGCAGTCCTCATCGTTTACTGCACCGTTCACCGACTCCACGCGATTCCAGCTCAGCTCATACAATCTGCTGGTACCATCGGAAATTCGGGGCCGATGCACGGCATTGCTTCCTCCCATGTTCGTGGCAGCCGGGAAACCCTGCCGTGAACCATTGATGGCGACCGATGGCCCCATCCTTCGTCCAGTCGCCTTTTCTACATACGGGACATCACTTCGGCACGACGTTTCCTAGTCGACACAGGTGCCGAGGTGAGCGTTAGTCCCGCTACCAAAGGAGACCGACGGAGCCCTGCCATGTGCCATCTCACAGCGGTTAATGGCTCACAAATACCTGTTTTTGCACAACGTTTTCTAACGATAAGCCTTGGCTTGCGCCGCACATTTCGCTGGGTGTTCCTGGTGGCCAGTGTCTCCCATCCAATCCTGGGCGCCGATTTTATGAACCACCATCACCTCTTAGTGGATATGCGTAACCGCCGTCTCATCGATTCCAGTACCAATCTTGCTGTGCCCGGAATATCGTCTTCACTTTCTTTTCTGGGAATATCATTCTTCCATGACGAGACAAATCCCTTCCATGCAATCTTGAAGGAGTACCCGGAGCTAACTCGCCTACCCGATTGGACCAGCCCGGTAAAGCACTCGGTCGTCCACCACATTGGCACCAAGGGTCCGCCAGTTTTCGTTCGCCCACGTCGTCTCGCACCGGAAAAACTGAAGATAGCCCGTGACGAGTTCAGCCACATGCTGGACATGGGTATCATACGGCCTTCGTCTCGCAGTTGGGCTTCCGCTCTTCATATGGTGCCCAAGAAGACAGGCGACTGGCGCCCCTGCGGCGATTATCGTGCCCTGAATCGTGTCACAATCCCAGACCGTTACCGTATCCCGCATGTGCACGATTTTACAGCTTTTCTGCACGGAACCATCTACTTTTTCTAATTTTCTACCATCTACTCGAAGCTTGACTTGGTACGAGCCTACCATCAGAGTCCGGTTGCCGAAGAGGACATTCAGAAGACAGCCATTACTACACCTTTTGGCTTATTCGAGTTTCTTCGTATGCCCTTCGGCCTCCGCAACGCCGCCCAGTCGTTTCAACGCTTTATTGACGCCGTCACACGTAGCCTTTCATTTACATTCGCGTATATCGACGACATTCTTGTTGCCTCCGTCCAACGGCCTCCGGGGGCCTGTGGTGTTTAACTACAACCGCTGCGCTAGGAGCGGGACCCTGTAGCGGCACCGCTACCGTCATCAGCTCATCGTCACCTGCCCAGATCATCTCGTGCCGCGACCGTTCCGCTGGCCAAACGATAAAGCAGTCCAGACGAAGCCTCTGACTGGAACGGACCTTGCTAGCTGTCTCGTCACTTTTTTTAATGATCTAACTAGGACACCTGTCAGCGACGACGACTATGCCTATATGCACAGGATACATTTAATCACTTTTCGTGCAGGACTCTCGCCGGTTACAACAACCTTTATTTGTTATGTGACACATTATTGTTGTTTGATGTAATGGTGCATTTTAGGTTTCTGTCCTTGAAGACGTATGGGTTGGAAGTGCTTCGCTTTGTGAGTTTCCGAGATTTCAGCTGGCAAGCTGCTTCTAAAGCACACTTCAGCAGAAATAGAGGTCTTCACTGATGAAGAACTGTACCGTAACATTGATGGCTCCATTCGCGGAGGTATTTGTCAGCAATCAAACGCTATGCTCGAGCTAACAATAAGCATTGCCCTGACTACGATGAAGAAAAACCGTCGAGCTATTTGGCCTACTATGATGCCAATTCTTTGTATGGTGGTTGTCTCACAAAGTGCCTTCCAGTTGCAGGGTTCGAATGGGTGCCTGAAGAAAAGTTCTCAAGTATCTATTTTGTTAATCACCCAGAGGATGCAGCTATCAGTTACATATATGTATGTGATCTAGTGTACCCTTCAGAGTTGCATGAGAAGACCCGGTATTTCCCGCTGGCGCTGCTCAAGCAGACGGTGGACTCAAGTTGGCTGTCAACATACCAACATCAACTAATCGAGCACCTTAAATACAGGACACCCACCCAAGAGAAGTTGCTTCTCACATGTATGGACAAAACAGGGTATGTTGTGCAGTATCGCTTGCTAGGGTTGTACTATAGATTGGGTATGAAAGTGGGCAAGATCCATAAAGTACTACAATTCAAGCAGAGCAAGATATTTGAACCATATATCATGATGAGCATCGGGCGTCGCAGAGCAGCACAAACAGAGTTTGAGAAGAGCTTGATGAAGCTATCTATAAATAATATCTTTAGAAGAAGTCTTCTTAATCCTACTCGTTTCAGGAACATTAAGGTAGCCTTTAGTCTAGAGGAGGCTGAGCGGTAGAGCAGTTCAAATGACTGCATTCATTTCGAAATTCTATCTGAGAATAGTGTGCTGTATGAGATGAAAAAAGGACTATCAAATGTAACTTCCCATTGCAGATTAGATTCTGCGTGCTCGAGCACTCGAAGTTTGTCATGTATGAATTCCTCTATTATACTCTACACAGCATGCTCTCCTGTTCAGTCATTCCCATGTACACGGACACTGATAGTCTTATTCTAGAGTTGATGACTGACGATTATGAGGGTGAAGTGAAGAAAATTGCAGATGAACATCTGGACCTGGAGATCATACATTGTACAGTGACAAAAATAAGGGTAAGTTGTTTAGATTCAAGTGTGAGACTGGCGGTCGCATAATTGAGGAGGTGGTTGCTCTAAAGGCTAAAATGTACTCGATAAAGTTGGTTGGTGATTATCAAATTGCTTGAGCAAAAGGAATGAAGAAGGATATACTCCGTAAGCATTTGTTTCATGATATGTACAAAAATGTATTGTTCAATAGTGAAAAAGTATCTCATGTGCAAAGATTAATACGTAGCAAACACCAGTGCATATATACCTTGAAGAATACGAAGCTTGCTCTCATGCCCTATGATGATAAACGTTATCAATTCAATGCCATTGATTCATACCCTTATGGAAGCTGCCAAATCAACGAAGAAAATGTGTGAGTATGTTCTGTTCTAATGTTTTAATTGCCACCCTGTAGCATCTTTGTTGTCTTGTATGTTTCTTCTGTTTCAGGTGTGAAGGTTTTTTCGCTAGGATTTTCTCCTTCACGCAGATTGGCAACACAATTGACAATCCCCAGCACCGTTGGATTTAATAAAATTGCATTAATAAAATATGTTTCACCTGTACAAATGTGTATGTCTGTTGATTGTATGTCTTGAGTAAGAAAGTATGCTATGTTAAGTGTTGTATGTATACACTCCTCGTTCAGGGATGTAATAAATGATGTGGAAAAGGAATAAGATGTACTTTGCATGCTGATGCATGTTCAAACGCGAGAAGGAAAGACATCTCTAGGCGACGCGCTGGACGGTCTTGGCGCGCGCTCCTCCTTGGCGCAAAGTATCTTGCTCCAAATACCTTCCTATCTGGAGCGGGGGGGGGGGGGGGGTACCTGTGGTCACCAGTATCTTTTGTCGCAGAATCTCTGGACTCCTACTACTCGACGGTAACCGCAGGATACCATAGGTAATATTGACTTTCATTTAATCACTTTAATTTCGCTTGCTTCCTTTAATTACCATCAATTCCTCTTTAATTGACGTTAATTACTTTTAATCACATTTAATTACCTTCAGCAATCTTTAATTTCATTTCATCTTTCTCTTAATTACATATATCTTACATTCATTACCTTTAACTCAGCTTTCTTGCTTTAATTGCCTTTAATTACCTCGGATTACTTTCAAAGCCTCTTACCTCTAGCAACCTCTTAATTACCTTCGACTACTTCAATTTTAAATCATTTACTTCCATTTACCCTTTTATATCTCATTTAAATATGCACTTATATCTCTGCCTCAGTGAGGCTTCACCATCTCACACACGGACACAGTCCTAATGCTAACGCATTGAAAATACTTTTTCACGAGTCGAACCTTGACGGTGATGCCAGGTAGGGCGAATTCACCTTTGTGCAGTGGAGTGGCCAGGATGGGGCTTATCCGGCTACTAAAGGAGCACAACCTCGAAAATAATGTCCTAGATGGTCAGCATAATATGACTTGTTACATTAGTGCACACGTTTTTTCGATTACAACGCTCCATGACACTGCTGACACGATCACGTGATGTGTGGAGAACATATTTCTCGAGTGGAAGTCGAAATCCCTGTCCACATCGTAGCAAAGTTTAAGCTAGAGCATTTGCATGCGTGCGTAGAAAAGCATCCTGATCCGATAATCCGTCCCATTCACACACATGCATATCCCGTTTCGTACCCTTTTTGTAGCGGGTCAATAAATTGCAATACAGTCCTAAATTTCCTTTGGCAGGTACATACTGGTATGTAGATGTCTTTGCAGCAAAAATACTAAAATGGGGATAGATCGACTTATTCTCCTATTGCACACAGAGGTTCATTTGGTGCCGGAAGCGGAATATCTCAGTGCGGGCGACCAGGACTCGCCTAAGGCTCACCTTTGGTGCGGTTCCTGCGGTGGTGCGGTATGCCTTACCTTGAGCGTCGATAGACGACTGGCCCTGAAACTCTTTCTTTACCTTCCTAGACTGGCAGGTGCGATGATCTTAGACGTGACTTTATTATCTGGATGGGAGTCGTTCTGGACTTATGTCACTGAGGCTACCAGCATTCATGCAGCAGTTCCTTCTACCCGTTCCTGGAGTGGACAAACTTTGGTATGGACCGACGTTGGACTGGTAAGAAAACCCAGGACGTCTGCTCAAGGCGAAACCGGGAACCGACTGGGAACAGCGATAAGCCGACGCAGGAAGCCGCTGGTGGACTTCGCAGCGCTGGACGATATCTACCCGTTGGAGAGCATTGCGGAACAGAATACCACACACCTGCCGTTGCAACTGCAGCCTTGGACGAGGGTCTGCGAGGATTTCCAGGTACCTTGGAACAACAGGAAATGCTCGAACAAGCATTGCTAGGTTCACGGTGGAGGACGGCGAGGTCAGGCGAAACGAGAGGAAGCTGCAATATAGACTAACCGCCACCCGCAGGATGTAAATAGCTTCCTTGGTGTGATTGGATTTTATAGACAATTTTCATATCGCATCGCTTGGACTCGATGCGTCCGTTATCCTGGCGATTGCGGAAAAGTGCGCGCTGGACATTGGGGAAGCACAGAAGAATGCATTCTCCGCCCTGACGAACCGATAGCGCAGATTACCTGTCTGCATCTCCCATATCTTAATCTCCTTGTTCCCTAGACAGACGCAAGCGATTACGGACTGTCTACGGTGTTGCTACAGCAGCACGATGGCGAACTTCGGCCCGTGGTATTTGCAAGCCGTACACTAAGGTCCGAACGAAATTATACAGCAACAGAGACAGAGTCCAGTCCCGCTGTCCGCCAACCGTCTTTCAACTGCAGTTCATTGTGCTCGTTAGAGTTTTCATGTCGCACGACTAGGAGCAAGCATCCCAGTATAACAAGGATCTATACCAGGTAGCATACCGCGTATACCGCGTCGCAGACCTAGTCCTGAGCATACAGCATCCACTTAGCGACGCCGCGAGGGGCTTTGCAGCTTCTCTCGCGGATCGACAACCTTACCGCGTGCGATACGCGGGACGGACCGTACAGCGTGAGTGCGCAACTTACACCTGCTACCTATAGACTACTAGCGAAGGGTCTTGCCCAGTCCACGTCACAGATCTCAAGGAGTACATCGTCGCATCTTGGAGCAGGACGAAGAGAAAGAGGACTCCGGCACAAGTTCGTCGCAATCTCAAAGCTTCAACGCATCCATCGACGCGGCGTCGCTGCCCGCTGAAGATGGCACAGGTCATGGCGAGTAACAGGCGCCTTCTCGTTATAACATCCTCGTAAATCTCTAAGGTGACGTATTTGCTTTTCTTTTTCTTTTCTGATGTTTGGGGAGTGTTCCGCTCCGAGCCGTCCGCCAGCCTCCCGGGGACTGCTCAGCGTAACCGTCCCCCGAAGGCCTACGCACATGCGTAACAAAAGATAGGGGCGTCCCCCTATCGCGCGACATCATGTTACACGACCACAAGATAAACAATATAACCGTTTCAATTGTCTTTCTTTCCTTAGAAAGTCGAGTATGTACAGCTTGCATACGTCGAACGTCCACAATGTTTCAAATATTAACGATATATTTCTTTCAGAGTTTAACATCCTTTATTTGTGTTGCGCTTTAGGAGACCTAGGACGTCGTCGATTCCCCGTTGTCTTTCGAGGCACACATTCTCCACGTTTGCATATCTAGAAGAAGAAGGAAATGATACACGTGAACATTGAACGGCATGGGATCGTTGGTACATATCCCTGAGAGTTAAAGAAGAATTGAGGTTACCGCAACATTTATGTATTTCTTTTATTTTCTGTTTTGCTCCGGCGCGTTCTGCATCAGACAGAATAAGTTCCTGTGAAAGAACAAAGAACGCCAGGGCCTCTCTTCCGCACACCTTTCAAAACCGCTCCACTCTAGGAAAGAGTATATCCAAGAATGAGGGAGGGAAGAGGGTAACGTCGTGACGTATCCTGCTCGCCAACCATGTGATTCGTGACTGGTGCAGCTCAAGTGAGTTTCATAAGCATTATCAAGAGCGCGAGCATAAGGGCGTCCGCGGAGAAGGAAGAAAGAGAGAAAGAAGAAGGGGACGACACGCCTGAAGCTGCTTTCTCTGAGTGTGTGTTCGTGCGTGTGTTTTGTAAGCTCGATTACGCAGTTTCAATACGCCGGAGAGTGAAAATATGTTTCGTGGTGGCTTTTGATAAACACCTAAACGAACGAAACAGAGTTTCGAGCCATACTAAATGTGACCACATTCCTTCCTTATATGGGCTTGTGCAGCATGCAGAATTTTATGTATTTATATATTTTTATTTTTGTTTATCAATAATGCCAGCCAACTGAGGTCGACCAAGGCATGAATGTACAAATTTCACTAAGTCGCATATATAGCATCTAAGCCATCATAAAAAAACTGCGACGTCTGGGCACATACAGCACTGTTTGGAAGTACATTCCATTCAATAGCAGTGCGGTGAACGGAAGAATACTGATAGCAATTCACCCTGGGTCGAAAATTGTCTACGTACCGGCAATTGCGAATTCTGCTCTGTTCAATGGGACTCAGCGAAAACAAATTTCGATAATCGATTTTCAATTCGCCAGCTAAAATCTAAAAGAACAGCTTCAGTCTATGCAATTTCCGACGGTGTGCCAACGGCTCAATACTAACCTGTTTGTATAGAGCAGTAACAGATGATCGCATATCGTATGAGCCACAGATAAAGCGAAGGGCGAACCTTTGCACGCGTTCCAACTTCCTAATGTTGGACACTGTGTAAGGGTCCCAGACCACGTCGTATACTCAAGGGTGGGACGGAGGAGTGATTGGTACGCTGCTAACTTTGTCGTACGGTTACTGTGTCACATGAAGCGTCTAAGGAACCAGAGGCGCCTACTTGCTCTGCTCGTGATGTCACCCACATGGTTGTTCCAACGCAGGTCTGAAGATAACTCCGAGATACGTGTACGCATTCTCAACACGGAGTGGCACGTTATTTAGTGAATAGGAGTAAGAAAGGGGGCAGCGTTTGTGTGTAATTGTCATTTGAACACACTTAACCGGATTCGGATCCATCTGACATTCTGTGGCCCATTCAGATATGCGACCCACTGAGTCATTAAGTACTACCTGATCTTGGACAGTGTTTATACTATTGAACACAATGCAGTGATCTGCATACAATTTGCAATGTACTGATACCCGTCTGACTAAATCATTAATAAAAATAAGAAAAAGTACAGGACCGCGGACGGTAGCGTGTGAACTGTTTCATTTAGCTGGGTAATAGTTGAAATCCCACGCCTGAATCCATGCCGGGCATTGGTGAAAAAGCCGTCTTGTTCAATATAACCGGCCATGTGATTACAGACATAATGTTCTATTAACTTGCTATAAACCGATAGTAACGACACCGGTCTGTAATCGAGAGGAGACAAAGCGCTCCGGGACTTAAAGACAGGTACAACGTTTGCACACTTCCACTGTGTTGGTATCTTGCCAAGACACAAGGATTTGTTGAAAAGAAAAAACAGCTACTTGGCACACCACATCGGGAACCGTTTTTAAAATGCAGCAGCTGTGTCACCTTGACATTGTGATTTTTTTGTTCAGATTTAACAAAGACACCAGAATTCCTTCCTCAGGTATAACAAGATCAGGAATAAAAACAGTCTTATCAACAAGAGCCAAGTTCGTGTCCCCGTTGTCTGTTGTAAAAAAAAAAAAAAAAAAAAAACATTTGAGAAGTATGCGCTATAAGCCCTGGATCATCGGTCTCGACATTATTATGAGTGATCGATTAATGCATGATTTCGGACCTCTTAGCGCCAGAATTTCTCGGGACTTTCTTTAAGGTAATTATGCATGGTAACAATAAAAAATCAAAATTTGGCAGACTTAATCTCCGCCCTCAGTGTTTCTTCCAATCTAGATATACATGCGCTGTCAACCTTACGTTTCCGCATTGTGGAAACCCGCCGCTTTAGCTGTAAGACTCTTCGAGTGATCCAAGGGTTATTTTACCGCACTTCCTTAACTCGGTATGGTACGAACAGCTGCATACACGTGTCAACAAGACCCTTGAAAGTTATCCAGGCCTCGTCTATGTTGTCGCAATTGTCCAACATGTCCGCGAAACCGTCAAAATTACAAGCCAGATAATCGATAATACTTGCATCATCAGCGTGGTTAAAGTCATAGAACGTTTCAAAGCCAGGGGACGAGCAGACAGGTTGTGCCAGTTCGCATGAAACAGACAGCATGCGATGATCTGATATGCCATCATGTACGTATATTCACGGAAAAGGGCTTGGAAGCGATTCGAGAAGATATGAAAACAAGGTCCAGAATAGATCCGCCCCTTTGCGTGATACATGTCGGACTGTGAACAATCTGGGACAACACTGACGAGAATATAAAATCGGCAAATACTGTATTGGCGCAAGCCCCACTTAGAGGCGTACAACTTTCCCAGTCGACACAAGGCAGATTAAAATCTCCGCCTATTAGAATAAAAGGTAGGGTAGAACACAACTGCGAGTAGAAATGACCCAGTGAAGAAAGAACACGAATATCAGAGTTGGGAGCCCTATACACCACGCCAACAATCATCTCCTCAAACAAAAACAAAAACTTTGACCCAGAGTGATTCAACGTTTTGAATTTCAGGCATCGGGCTATAATGAACTTCTTTTCTGAGAACAATGGCTATTCCACCACCCCTGCTGGACCTGTCCTTTCATAAAAGGACATGAGATGGGGAAACAATTTCTCTGTCCTGAACATTCCCGTGAAGCCAGGTTTCAGTTATCAAAAGTATATCAGGGTTATATAGCAACAGCATCATTTATATTTCTTCTATTTTGTTAACCACACTGCGGGCGTTTATCTTAGTATTTTGAGTCTCGTGTCATCATTCGTTGGGAAGGAGTCTGCCTCGAAAAATCCTGAACAGGCAGCCTTCAGGCCAAATCTCTGGCGTATTAATCATTTCAAAATCTCCAGCGCTAGTGGTCAAACAAAATGAGGAATAGGAAGGCAGTTGCCTCAGGACAGAAGCCGCCGATATTTCGAACAGAGACTGTTCTTCTTCTGAAGACTGTTCTTCTTCAGAAGAAGAACAGTCTCTGTTCGAAATATCGGCGGCTTCTGTCCTGAGGCAACTGCCTTCCTACATCTCTACCGGTTCGCTGGATTTCTACCCAAAATGAGGAATAAGTATTTACCCTCGTTCTGAGTCGCACACAACGGAAGGCTCTGTCACCAAGTGCATAGCGTGCCACATTATTAATATCATCAGTTGTAGTTGACGGGTCCAAACGCGTTACAAAAAATGACCTTTCTGGCCGCGGGCGCTGAGCGACTCTCAGAGACGATGACATCGCCGTACCCACAGATGGCGAGGGATGACGTGGAGGACCACGACGGTCACGGTTGTCACTGTTTGGATTCCGTGTACGAGGTGCTGATGGCCAGTGTAATTGGCGAGAAGACACCGTCGTGAACACGGCACTGTCGAGCGATGCATGAGGGCTGTCACGGGTTGTATTTTGTATACTAGGCACAGACGGCTGACGAGAAGACAACGTAAAGGCAACGCGGAAAGTCCAGCGGTACGTTGCGGTTCCGGATAGCTGAAATGGATTGCGACGTGCGGCGTTGTCGACCACCAGAGCCATTGTCTTCTTGGTCTTTGGCTGCCGAGTTGTCACTCGTAAAACCAGGCGAAGACGTCTGCGTATGAAGCTCTGTTGGACGAAAACAACGGCTGGGTTCCACGGAGAGTGTCAACACTTTCTAAAAGTTCAGACTTGGTCTTTGCAAGCTCTATCCTCAAACAAGCTGTTTCTTTCTCGAGGGACTGAACGGTACGACAAAGCTGCCCGTTTTTCTGGCTCATATCGTTAACAGTGTGTGTTAGCGTATCTACCTTTGCCAGCAGAATTGCCAACACACCGTCCTTGGAGCAAGAGTCGGTTCCATCATGGGCAGATGCGGACGAGGCAACGGTAACAGGATCCGTGGCGGGCAGGGTGGCCGTATCGGGGCGGATGCCGTTTGACAAGGGTACAGCATCTAAAGAATTTCTTCGCTGGGAACAGTCTGTGAATTTGTAAATGCACACATCGTTCACAAACAACAAATCATAATCCTTAGTCGCGACATTGGCACACCTAGCGTGGAAGCATTTTTCACAGGGACCGGCGCATAGTAGTTTCTTCTGCTTGCTGGATACAGAGAACAGAGCACACAGACGTCCTATACCCGCGCGACATGATGCGGCTGTATCTATATTGTTCTCGAGAATTAGCTTCACGACGAACGCACCTAAATTAAGACGGGTCCGCTTGACGAGCGTGTGCTTTACTGGTGTTACATCCGCATGCCACCACTGAATGCCAGTATGCGCATTAGGAGCTGCAACAGAACACGCATCAACATGTTATCCAGGCCTGTATTCTGGAAGGGAGGCATGACAGCCTTCCTTTCTCGCAACATATATAGAGTAATAACGCCACTTCCGTACCAGATGACCAGCCTTATCTCGCATTAAATAGAATAAGGTCCTGAAATTGTGTTGCAGTTTCTCGATGGCTAAGCTGATCTCAAGGTGTACCAGAGCAAAAGAAGTTTGGACTTTTATCCTGTGTGTAGCTACATCGTTCTTTTTTTTTTTGTGTGTGTGTGTGTGAAAGTTCGAACAGAACGAACATTGTGCCGTTTTGTTGCCATATGTAAGGGCGAGAAAAAGGAAACTGATAAGGTGGTGAGCTGAGTTTGGGACCGCGTTTGTGTGTGTCTGTTTTCGTCCCTACCTCGTCTCGGGTTTTCAAGTCATAGGTTGACAAGGTGGCTTTCAGTACACTAACACGGACTGCGAACACGGTGAGGGAGCTACAATTGACTTGGAGAAGTTGGCACAGTTCGGAAAAGAAATATAGCAGAAGGAATACTACTGCCACTTCCGTAGGTGGGTACGTAGACAAGTAGGTGTTTATTGATTTCTGCCAAAGTTTCTGCAAATTCTCTCAATGCACAGTACGCAGACATGCCTAGCAGTCCTGCTTGGCATGTCTATGTGTTGTGCACAACTAGGGGTGCTAGACTCGTCAACGCTGAACTAAGTTCAATAGATGACGTCGAGTGGGGAGGAGTTTTGAACTTTGCCAAGTTCACGAAAAATGTTCCCTTTCTTGGGAACCGAAGTTGGGTCTACTTATGCGGATCAAAATCAGTCTGTGAGCGACCCGCCCACTGGCACGAGCGTGACAGAATAAAGAACGCGAAAGTGCACCGCTTCTGTCCGCTCTGGTGAAGACTGATATGTACAGCAAGCACCCTTGAAGGCGTTAAGGCCAAATCGTACATTGTCAAATATATTTCGGCTGTGCGAACAAACACTAGAATATTTCGGATATCGAGGTGCACAACTCTGCATCGAATCGAATACGGGATTATATGTTTGAATTTTGAATCGAATCAATGTTTCTTCCATACCTAATACATGCAGAAACAGCACGACTTGAAGATGGATCCTATAGTATCACAAAACAGCCTAGCTACCTGGAAATAGCAAACTGGAAAAGAAGAACCATTGTTCCGATTCGGCGAAACTGCCGGCCGGGCAGTCCTACGACAAGTTACGCACAAGAAAAAAACAGAAAAGTAAAGGAACGAAACACCCGGTGACCGGTGTTTTCTTATTATCTCCTCACTGTTGCTTCACATAGCTGTGTCGTTTCAACCTTACTGCTGCTATCAGCAGAAGCATGGAAGAGGGAACTGAAGGTGAGACTCATCGTTTCTTTCCACAGGTTTGCACATTACGTGACGGTGAACTTAACGAGGTTGACAATTTGCGCGACAAAGAAAATTTTGAATTTTTTCCCACCTATGGTCATTGTAGTAGGGTAATGTGTTTTGCGCTGAAATTGGAGGAAAATAGGAAATGCCCTTTCTGTTTCTGACAAGAAGAACAAAAAGAAAGAAAACACAAATCAAACAAAATAAGTAAAAAAGTTGCGCTGACTTGGCACATGTCAGAGTTCTATTCAGAAAACGTTATTTCTCGCGACTGAAAATCCATCAAGTGCTTGCAAGTCACGGCAAAAGTTTGTCGGTGACAAGCACCAGTGACACCGCAAAGTATATTTTTAAACGTCTATTTTGTGACACATTACATTAAACATTCGCTGTATCCGCATGTGTGATATACGTGTATTTAAGATCAGTGAACACAACAACGTTTCATGATCATAAAACAACGTTTCAGTTATAAAACTATTGGCTTCGTATTTCGTTTTTCTATTTACCTGCTCGCTTCTTTTTGAAAACGACTCCGCATAAATTTAATAACAAAATGAATAGAAAAGTTGCACTGACTTCGCGCATGTCAGAGTTCTATTCAGAAAACGTTATTTCTCGCGACAGAAAATCCATCAAGTGCTTGCAAGTCACGGCAAAAGTTTGTCGGAACACCAGTGACACCGCAAAGTATATTTTTAAAGGGACGGTCTCGTACCCCCTGCCCCTCTCATAAAGTGTATCATTCGATTGCCCTTTGTTGAAAATGGAATACCGCAAATTTACCCGACAAAGCACGTCACGGTTATTAAACAACCGAATTAAATTGATAAAGATTGCAGAGCATGCCGCGGTCTGTGTTGGCAACAACCCGAACTGCTACGTCGCCCTGCGGGAAAGTCCGTGATAGGATACAGAAGTCGTCTGCTTTTGCGCGCGAAGTGCACCTGCGGGAGTAGACGACTTTTAGAAGTGACTGGGGACCGCGGCAACTCTTGTACGTTTTCTTTCAGTTCCCAGGCGAAAAACGCATACTCTAAGAAGTGCCCACATGGTGGTTTAGAACAACTATGTTAACCTTCGAGACAAATTAAAAGTCGCAGAACAGCCCCACCCAAAATCACATACCTGAAGTCGCCGGCCATCGGCGCGCGCGGTCGCGTTACACCTCCAACCAAAAATATATTACGCACGCTTCCTTTACACTCCCCGTTGCACACTGATCATGTTTCGAAATGAAGTGTCGCTGACGACGTACATGGAAAGGAGTGCATGTTTATTTAAACAACGCATTAAATACTCGGGGAAAGAAAACACGTGACTTAACTTCCACATATCCGATTATGCGCCATATTATGGGATACCCCAAAATCAATGCACGGGCTACATTTTCCGCTCGCGGAGATATATGTTTGAGTGTCCCCATTTCGAGAGCAAGGGGATGACTCAACCCAAGGTCCTTCTGCAGGCTTCGATTGCCATGGCAACGGCGACGTACCCGCAGGTCGACCTCATGCGTGACGTTGCATGAGACTGAAGCGCATGTTCCGTCGTCTGCTATTACGGCACGTTTCGACAAATTCCTTGAAAACGACTTGGTTATTCTGAATGAAACTTTGACGGTTGTATGTGTACAGTACGCGTAAAGATAGTTGTGGAAAGTTTCGAAATCGCCCCGGCTGTACGAGACCGTCCCATGAAACGTCTATTTTGTGACACATAACATTAAACATCCGCTGTATCCGCATGTGTGATATACGTGGATTCAGGATCAGTGAACACAACAACGTTTCAGTTATAAAACTATTGGCTTGGTATTTCGTTTTTCTATTTATCTGCTCGCTTCTTTTTGAAAACGACCCTGTGTAAATTTAATAACAAACTAAATAAAAAAGTTGCGCTGACTTGGCACATGTCAGAGTTCTATTCAGAAAACGTTATTTTTCGCGACGGAAAATCCATCAAGTGCTTGCAAGTTACGGCAACAGTTTGTCGATGACAAGCACCAGTGACACCGCAAAGTATATTTTTAAACGTCTATTTTGTGACACATTACCTTAAACATTCGCTGTATCCGCATGTGTGATATACGTGTATTCAGGATCAGTGAACACAAGTACGTTTCGGTTATAAAACTATTGGCTTCGTATTTCCTTGTTTAATTTATCTGTTCGCTTCTTTTTGAAAACGGCCCTGTGTAAATTTGAGCACATGTGAACAAACAAGAGTCCTCGCTGCGACGACACCACCACTTTATGGTAAAAATTGAGGAAAAGTTGCATGCCGAAAAGCCCTGGGTCCGGGCTCTTGCAAGCGGTGATTTCGAGGTACTGCTCCGCTGCATAGACGAGCGCCGACGGTTTGCAACGCGCTGCACATGCTATGGTCATGTCTCTATTGTACGCATTTCATATTTAGGCTGCAGCTCTTAATCAGAAGGAAAGATGTTGTCTTTCTCCGTGTTTCAATGAAAAACCTCAGTTTTGTACAGCAAGGAAACCACATGAAAACAAGAGAACATCACGGAACCTGTAATCATGGGAGGTACAGTGTGATACGAAAGAACACAACAATCTTGTGGGCAGTTATATTATTATCCGTGACGTGAAGCGCATCTTGCGTGAACCCTACACTCTTAGAATAGAACTTCACTGCATAGCACGTTGTCTGCCAACCATTGCCACGAATGATAGGATTGCCGCTTCTGATTTGAAGAGAGAGAGGGGCGTCTTTTTGTAGCACTTTGGATATATCATAATTGCTACAAAAAGACGCCCCTCTCTCTTTTCAACTCAGAAGCGATAACTCTATCATTCGTGGCAGCGGCAATGTTCAAAAATAAATCTAATAAAATTCCAACTTCCAAAACAAACTTTCAAACATAAATCATGCACATACCCACAGCGTCAAAATAAACTTGGAAAAACACACTTTGCAAAGTCAATCCTTTGAAATAAATCTTCCGAAATCCACGCTCTCTCATTGGTGAACAGCGGAAGCGTGCTACGTTCGCCTCGAAAAATAGTACGCTGGCCGGTCTCACGTCAGTTCAGGCAGGGACCTCCTGGATTTTCATTACTTTTTTATATTTAGAAGCTCATCGTACATGATGACCAACAGCGGTAAAATGAATAATTTCTACAGAATAGTTTTCCGTAGAGGACGCAGGAGCAACGCTGTGTGATATAAAAAATGGCGAGGATGCTCTCTCGCGCAGGTTTGTTCCAACTTCGACGCGTGATTTCTCTGGCTGTAGATATTCCCCACTACCATATTTGGTATCACTTCACTCAGCTTTTAATGCTCTTATATATACCTGCTATATCTATCGCGAGTATACGCCCTACAGGTATCTGCTGAAACAGGCAAATGTTAGGGTATGTTTCGAAAAAAACGAGGACTTTGAGCGTCCGTTTCTCGAAAAGGCCCCCTTTTTTAATTCATTTATATTTTGCCAGGACATGGCCCGACGTTAGACCTTTCACCTTACGTAAAAAATTCTGCTTCAAAAGGCGCACACTGACGATTAGCGCGTTAAAACGCGGCCCTAGTCTGCGTGCGTACGTGTCGGATATATATCAGATGAAAGATCATTAAAAACTGAGTGAAGTGATACCAAATATGATAGTGAGGAATATCTACAGTCAGAGAAATCAAGTTGGAACAAAACTGCACCAGAGAGCATGTTCACCATTTTTTATATCACAGATCGTTGCTGCTGTTCCCCCAAATTTGTGCTCGGACTGCTGGCATGTAGGCATGCTATAGCATAAAAAATTTCACTGCAGTATCTTTTAAGACTCGAAAGATGTACGCGTGCAAACACGGCAAAACTGATACACTCGAAATCTGGGCTGGATTTTCTCGATTTTCGATTTTCTTGCGCGAAAACTATTCCGTAGAAATTATTCATTTTACCGCTATTGGTCATCATGTACGATGAGCTTCTAAATAAAATAAAAAAATCAAAACCAAGGAGGTCGGTGGGACCTTCCTGCCTGAACTGACGTGAAACCGGCCCGCTCTTCGATCATAGTACCGAGCATTCGTGTTGGAACGATGATCTCGCTGCACCGGAAGTGATGTGTACATACGTTTGTGTTTCTACTATTTCTATTCTTTCTTTTTTTGTTTGCACCGAACGCCGTTATGTGGTGGCGGTGTTCGTTTCATATTATACTTCTTCAGGAATGGTTACCAACTCCGTGCTTCGGTAAAAATTCACAGCGCAGCGTCTTCCTTCTTGATGTGGCGTGTGTTTCGGTGGCATGAACGGTGTATCCGCTGCGTTGTGACTTTGTAGATACCTTGACCGTGTACTTCGTATTTCTTCTCTGCGGGCTTCTGTTACTCGAAATGGTTGCTACTCGCTGCGATCTCAATGACTAGCCTCGTTCACAGGTCAACGCAACAACATGTGTGTTGTGAATGTATTCTCACGCGCCATCCTCAGCACTTTAAAACTGGCCTGAGCTATTTTTGGAAGAAACATGTTAATTACGCTACAAGTAAGAACAAAAAACGTTAATGTAGCGAGTTTCGTTGAACAGAATATACTTTCACCCATAAACATGTAGAGGAGCTGGTTTCCCCCTACACGAGTCCTGACCGGCGGTGACGGAATCTCCCCAGATCCGGTGACGGAATGGCAGGTGTTCCTGGCCTCATGGTAAGACGGTGCCGGTAGAACTGAGGAGTAGGTGTTACAGGCGCGTGTCCATCGTCGTCGTTGTCCACGGTCCGCGACATCACATCCCTTCAGATACGCAGCGGCGATACAGCAGAAGAAAACTACGACTTCAATGGAGGAGGAGAGCGTGAGCGACCGTGGGTGACGTGCACGGTTGAACAGGATCAGGGCACGGCACATGTTGGCGAAGCATCACAGCTGGTGAGCAACGAGAATGACGATTCGTTAGTCCAAGAAGAGCAGGGAAGAGAGTGATGCGCTGTCGATGTCGTTGTCCATGCCTCGACCAGCACGGGATCCGAAGCTCTGAGAGTCCCAGGGGTCGCGAGGCTGAGGCTGTGCGAGGCGTAGGCTGAAACATGCCGTGGCGTAGGCAGCCTCGACCGGCAGAGAAAGAGCGGCGGTGTGCGGTGAACAATGGGACAGGAATGATCGTGGGTGAAGCTGTGAGACGCGTGTGTGCAAGTTGGTCTTGCCTTACAGGGGAGCTTCAGCAGGCACGTATGCAGTAGATCACTAGCCGAGCACAGGAAACCATTCGGTAGCGAGCACAGGATATTGAATGCAATGGATGGATGAGAGTCGTGGCAGAGCGTCTGGAATGGTGAGGTTGCAGACACGCAGAAAGCATTAGGCTCGATCTTACTCTGGCGTGCTTACCGGCCTATCCAATGCGTGGGAGCGCTTGGCCTCGGAAGTGTCCTAAGATCGTTTACATGGATGCGCTGACGCTCGCAGTGCGCCTTGCAGTAGGATTTTTGTGCGGATCCGAGGCACCTTTCTGTTTCGAGACAGTTCAGAGGTTCGCACTGCACCGACTAAGAAACCGAACAGTGTCAACGGATGGCATATTAGAGCATTACGAGGTCTTGCTCAGTGCAAGATCGTTGCTTGCTGCATGAGGTTCTCTCTCTCTCTCTCTTTCCTGTAATTCATAATTTGTTGCTTTACATAGCGAGACAACTATGATCATGAGCGACGAAACAGTGGTCAGTCTGTGCATTAATTTTGCCCACCTGATGCTTATTTTACGTGCGCCCAAGTTCAGCACACGGCACACCGTATTTAAGGTCCATTGAAAATACAGCGTGTCTGAGCAAATATACCTGTTAACAAATGGGCGGGTTGGTACATACTTGCGGTAGTGTTGTCCAATTTATCGTTTTCAAAAGCTTTCGTCGTGCGAAAATCATCGCCGCTTGAGTACAAATGTCTGTAAGCGACTTGTACCTTGCCACCAAGTTGATAGTGTTTTCGGCCGGAATCGTACCGACAACCTGTCGCCAAACATTGGGTGTTTTAGGAAGTGGATGGGGCCTCGATAAATCACTGATTGTAAAGTACGGGTAGATTTGGTCAGACGAAGTACAATGGCTATTCCTTGCAATCTAGCCGTGCTTGCTTCCTGCTGTTCGAAATCGACTATCATGTAAGGAAGGATATTGTGTCACGAAGATAAGGGAAGAGCCACTACATGATCTTCCAGGATGACGGAGACAGCAGGGTTTCAATACGAGAAATCAGCAGGAACAAATCGTCGAAGATTACATTTTCTCATGCAACTTCAACACAGTTCCTGGAAAACGTTTCTGTGACTCACAAGTTAGAGTACAAGTCGGATTCGTGCACGGTGCAAGAATTCTCGGACCTGACTTGGGGTCAGGGTTTGTGATCCGCATTCTTTCATATAGTATTGGGCTGGGAAGTGGTTGGAATAAGTAGAAAAGAGCGCTAAGTGTGCGGCTAAGCAGCCGAGCGTTCGACGGTTGAGTTAGGCTCAGGTATACCCTCGTCGCTTCGGACATTGGCCGGCTGACAGACGTATAGGATCTTGCAGTGCTTTACCACAGGTGCCGTGCTTTACTGACATTGCCTCAACAAAAAACAGTTACGATATGTACTACACCGCAATGCGTTTGATGCAATATGAATTACTTCAAAGCATGCGGCAACAACAGATGCAACATCTCCACTTGTTACCTCTTCATTATAAGCCACCCGACGTTTTCTTGCCTTTCTATTTCCGCTGTTCTGAACCCCTTTTTACCTGCCTCTTTTTTTTTTTCGTAATAAACATATCCCCCCCCCCTTAGCGTAGCTTTTTTCTTTTACCCCTTTTCCTTCATTCTTTTTTTTTTTGAATAGGAAACCGGCTCTTTGCCTGACTAACCTCCCCTTCCTCTTCTTCCTAATAAACATACCCCCCCCCCCTTAGTTGGTGTACTCCTACAAGTGGCAACAACTTGGGCGATAATGTGCCTGCTTTTCAGAGAACTCCTGCTTAGTGCTGCTATTTTCAAAAGAAAGACAGACTCTATGTCAGAACTGCAGGAAATGGGTTTTGGGAACCCACTACTTGGTGTAGTCCATGATGCCTGTAGGTACACAACAACCACTGGTTTCATTGTTGATACCATCAGATCAATGTAATAAAATGTATTTGTATATAACTAGCTTGTTGAATATACTCAATAACGAGCAATGGAAGATCGTCCATAAAGTTGGGGGTAAGAACTATAAAATAAAATGTGTAGTAAAATAGAAATTACAGCGCCCTTGTTCCGCGAATACTCACCAGCGGGAACGCGTGAAGGTGCGGGTAGTCAGAAAACAATATTGGCGGTAGAATTTCTAAAGAAAATAGCAATATATTATGGAACAGGTTCATTGGTAGGGCCAAACCCAGCCGAGGACGGTGGCAACTTGTTGGAAGGGTACAAGTTGCTGTAACACGTCTTCTTCCGCGAGGGACGTCAAAGGGACCATGAAATGATTTTCGGGAATTGCGAATACTCTGCAGGAAACCGTTCTCATGATCTCTCACTATCGTACACACATAGACTTTTAACCGTATTCAGTACGACGCGGGCACAGTTAGCAGACAAAAATAGCAGGGCGTGACCGGTTGATATATGCCTTCGAAGCGGGCTTACGTCATCGCCATCCAATTCTTTCAGGCAACTGTGAACGAAGAGGACACACCTCGTGGGACCATGGGGGTGCACAGTTACGGTATGCACAACAACGTCGTCGTATATCTGGCGTCGAAATCACTTGAAATATGGGGAAAGGCAAATTGCCAGCAATGGCGGAAGATATTATGCGACACACACAGCGTCTATGGATCGTTTGGTACTCAACAGCTCGTAAAATGTCACCGACGGAGGTATGTTCTGACGAAGAAGTTCAAAGAGGGAAACGTGCTCTGGCAACTATGCTGACAGTCAACGGCTGTATTACATTCCTCATAGGATTATCTGTCAATGGTTAGATGCAATCTTGTCTCCAGATCAAATTAAAACATATTTCATGGCGAAGTATGCAAGCTTGTCTGCAGAGTTTGCAGTTTGCTCTCGCAAAAGCCCGTTCACGAATCAGCAATATGTTCTGTGTATGATGTCACGGCCAGTTGCCAGTAAGGCAACTTCCCCTGTTACAGATAAAAGGAAACAGCCTGTATATTATGTATATAAATGTTGATATATATATTTACTTAATATATCCTCATAATACAATTTGTATATTTCTGGGTAAAGGTTTATGGAGACGAATGAATCGATGTGAGCACAGTTAGGAGACGGGTGGGCGCGTTTCCCTATATCCGACAGCAGTAAGACAAACAAGCCCTGCCCTGCACAGCAACCACTCAACAAGATGAAGGACGCCTCGACCAGCTAATCTGTGCCAATAGTCGGATTACGACGAGGGAGCTCTGCAATACGCTTGAAACAGGCTTCAATGCCCTGCAGAGGATGCTGAGTGATCTGGGATATCGAAAACTTGGTGCGAGATGAGTGCCGACGGTTCTTACACAGGGCCAGAAGGACCACCGCACAGAAGTGTGTCAGGACATGTTGAAGCAGTACGAGGCATCCGGAAACAGCATTTCCTGATGGAAGCAGGTAGCCAGGATGTGGCCCCTTCAGACTTCCATCTGTTCGGACCCATGAAGAACGCATTGCTCGTGCAATGTTACACTCACAACGGCTCCGCTACTGCTGCTCTAAGGAACTGGTTGAACTCCGTTGGGAAAGATTTATACAAACATGGCGTACTGCCTTTTCTTCACTCCTGCTGAAAATGCATCGATCCCCACTGGATATGATTCTGTGGATATATGGCGGCCTATATAGCTAGAGAATTCCTTTATTGTATGCTTCCTTTGTGCTTTCCCATTGTGCTTTAGGTGTCGTTCCTATATGTTTTCTACTTTTCTCATTAAAGGTCAGCTCCGGGGAAAATTCATTGTCGGCGATCACAACAAAAGCGAGCAGGCACAAAGGTTGGTGTCTACTGAGTGTACATCAAAAATAGTTTGGCCAAATACCCTGTATTTACGGAGAAAGAACATTTTGGTTTGCGTCCGATCGTCCGCTCAAACCTGTGACATCACGGCCAGCTTTCGCTTTGGCTTTTCTTGGCTTGTTGACCTTGTATTGCCAACTCCAGGCTTGTTGACTTGCTCGCGGTTTCGCAATCGCCAGCAATCATCAGGCTAAAAGCGAAATTGAGAGTCGCACGTACATACAAGCACCACGTGCACCGTTCTCTTCGTCTAAATTTCATTCTCATCGTTTTCCTTCGGCTGGTAAGTACATGCAACTTCGTCCAATGTGTCACCTTGTGAGAGATGTGGTGTGAGAGAACTGTGAGAATGCCGTACTCTCTGCCGTACGAGCAGGTAACAAAAAAGATGTTTCATACCACGTCACCAGTTGATTTTGTGCGTGATTGGGTGGTACCAAACCAGTGGTTGTGTGTTCTGACCTTATCAAAGCAAGAGTCGTGTGCGCTCGAAGCATTTTGCGTCAGAATGTTACAATAACATTAACTCGACGGCCGATTGGGACTCGAAAAGTCGCTGAAAAGGCACCGGCCTCGACACCAAACACACGACAAACTCGACACAAAGAGGACACACCAAAGGACCTAATTTACAGGTAATTGTCCGCACGAACTTGCACTATGGCTTGCACACAATATGGACATGTGAACTTAAGCACACCAAATGTATGGGGCTGCTGAGCCGTACAGTCCGTGGTTGTATGCAAAACTACGCAGTTTCTCAGAGAAGTTGATTGCAAAATTACATGAGTTTGAAGGAGCCTGAGCCTGGACACAGAGAAGACGAAACAGTCACAGCAGCTGTGCCACCCACCTTCGCACGTCTTCCGGACCTCCAGGACCGCAGAGATCAGGTTCCTCCTCAAGTCCTTCGAGCCCATTTTTATGCTCTCGTAGACGCGTTTCTACATCTCCATACACCGATGGCGCATCTCGAAATGGCAAGTCCGCGTCGGCTTTCGTCATCCCATCCGAAGGCGTCGCTGAAGGGCGTCACCTTTCGGATCAAATCTCATCCACAGCTGCACAACTCTATGCCATCCTTTTCTTTCTGCAGCACACCGTTCGGTTGGTTCACCGGAATTGGGTGGTATTCACTGACTCAACATCTGCGCTGCAAGCAATTGAAAATTATGGCATCCGAGGCTCCTCCGCTCCGTTGGTTAAGGATGTATTAATGGCTTACAAACTTGTCTACGAAGCAGGGCGCAGGCTCGTTCTTCAATGAGTTCGAGCCCAGTGCGGTGTCGAAGGCAAAGAACAGACTGACAGCGCCGCCGAAGCGGCTCTCACGTCTCCGAGACGGACATGTATTGCACTGCTGAGAGGAGATCGTCAGTCCGCCTCGTGACTCCTCTGGCTACCCGCCAACGTACCGCTGACATTCCCCCCACCCCACGCAATGATAAGCAGAGTTGACCCAGCGCTCGCTTTCCGCATGCCTGCACATATCTATCGTCAAGATGCCGCATTAGTTCATCGAATGCGCCTCGATGTGGCCTTCACGGCACAGTGGTGCTACAGCTTATATTTATCCAGTCTACAGAGCATACCATTGAGCAGTGTACTTGGATTGTGTTTCAGAGTGAGAAAGCTAGCGAGTTGCCATTGTGTCAACCCCCATGGTAATGTAGAATGGAATGCCGTATGTTCGCTCCATAGAGATAAAGCTTTGAGACTGCCAGAAGACAGCATACCTCACACCGGCGACCAAGAACAACGTCGATAATCTGAGACAGTTGCCTCTTCAACGTTTCAGTTCTGGGTAACTTACTTTCGCTGTCTTGTGAAAGTCATTAAAAACTGTCGCTTATCATAAAAGCATGGATTAGCAATATGATTCATTTGCTTCCCGCAATGAGCACAGTGTGCTTCTTGTAGCTGGCCCAGTTGTTAAATGTTTGTATTTCGCGCAAGTTCTCATAGCTCAAGCAATACCCAAACAACCTTTTCTCGCACCTAACGAGGTACTTTAAACTATCGCTATCGCAGTTCGAACTTTTCTCGGCATTCCAACTTTAGTTAACTCGCAAGGCTCACCTGGACTCTCTTCAATGGGCAGTAACACATGGCCTTTACCATCACAGGTAACCACAAGTTAGACAAAGCAGATATTTTGTGACTTTGCGGTTGAAGTTCTAACGTTTATCTATTCTGGGTGGGATCCCTCTTACACGTGTATAGAGCACGCATGTATTGCAAATTCTTGTCCTCGTTTGGTAGGACATAAATAATGACAATGCAGAGGAATGTACAAGCAGTTAACCACACTTAGTAACAGGGCTCATGACCCTGTAATGCAAAATATATTTTCTTGCTCCCATAAAATTTATATTGTCTTCCATTTCTTAATTTTGAAGTATATCAGATAAATTGCCATTGCTGTACTTTATGAAAACACTGTTCTATATTATCGTGTTCTATATATGTCGATAGGTATTGTGGTAGCTGTCCTTTGTCAAGTGTTATGGCTAATTTTAATAATATCTCTTGTGCGTGCGATTTTAGTATGCTTTAGTATGATTTTCACTTGACTTTTATGTGTTGTGATGGCTCACTTACCACCATTTCAGACTCTGTATTTCAGTACTTGAGTATCTCCTGTGTTCTGTATGTGCCACTATTACTTTTACTAGTTTCTGTTATGTTGTTGGTTGTGCTTCAATTTGTGGTGCGCACCTATACGCAACTGCTATACCTATACGTAACTGCTGTTCATGGGCAACATAAAAATACAGTGTAAAAGAGTGTAAAAGAAAATAACGCAATTTCAGGTAATAATAGCCCTTTTTTCTACCATAGAAACAGCCTATGAATAGCACCACATTACCCATAGACATTACCGGAAGATGTTACTCCACAACCTTAATACATCACTTTAGCCATGTTTTATTAAGCGCATTGTCCCAAGAAGGGACGACGATAGAGGACATGGCATTGTCATTCATGTTATGTCTCGAATCACAATCTGAAACCTGGGAATGTCAGAGTAATATAGGGCAGTACTGCAGAACACTGGCAAAAGTGGCATGTCAATACTGGAGCAATATGCGCAATACTGAGAAAACATTAGCAATACTGGCGTCCCCATATTTGGCCCCAATATTAGTGTTACATTTGTCACATTGGGGCAATATTGGACCGCTATTCGACTAATATCGATGTGCTGCTTGTGGAGCCTCCTCCGGTAATGTGCCTACAATGATCTACTTGTACCAACAGGACCAAATCGCCTTAATAATTACTATTAGCATTCTTGTTTGTGACATCATGACATGTGGTCAACGTGCCATGGAGCTCTTGCTGCACGCTAAAACGTCACGAAGGTAGCATCTCTTCGAGTCTGAGGAGTAACGGACGACGGCGAAGTGGAAGCTGCAAAGAAGCGGACGATAGGGTCTCAAAGTCACCAAGCACGCGTCTCGACTTTATTTTGACCAGCACGGGCTACGCTGCGGGAACGAGATGACACAAATGGAGGTCCGTCTTGTCACATCTTTCTCGTCTCCACCTTTCATTTGGCATCGTCTCGTTGCTCCCCAGGCTCAAACGAATACCACCTCATCACATTTACATTAGCTAGCATGCGTCCTTCCTTTATGTTTTACATTATGCGATGTTTGTATTCGCGATTCCAAAAACTACAGATGGCGCCCCGAACTTCCAAGAGGGCGGACGAAAGGAGGTCTCCGACCAGAGGCAGCGTAGGGAATGCGGTGTCGGCCAAATTATGTTCATCTACTTCAGCGACAAATTGGCATGTTTCATAAAAAACGAATCAATTTTGTCTGCTGGCCATCTCATACTGTGCAGTAGCAGTTTCCGTAGTCGGAGTTTGTTTACATACCGTCGGGAGTCGAGCGAACAAGGGAGACATTTTTGAATCTAACAAGGCAAACAGAGAAGCAGAGTTGCTGAGAAGAGTGAGGTAGCATGTGTTTTGTAATGTAGATTAGTAGTCTGCAAGGAAATACATGTTTGAGTTTCTCCTCCGATAATCTCGTTATATTTACATGTGAGTGTTGCAAAGGAACAGCAGCTCCGTTTAGAGTGTAGTGTTTCTAGGAATTAGATATATTTTGTCGGAACTTTGAGGCACAAGTAATCATAAAAACTAATGCAAAGTTAACGTTCACATGGGCTTTTTCAGGAGCTCAGGGTAACACTACATTCCTCGCATCACCTCCAGCAATGGGGTAGAGTATCGCCCCCTTAGATGAAGCTCCCCATCCATCATCCCGCAATAAAGATGTTGTTTGTGTACTTTGTGTGGGGACGACAAAACGTGCTATGCGACGTTGGTTCCGACCCTGATGTTTGCAGAACTCTGTGACTGTATGACAAAAGCATACGTGAACAATACATATTTTGAAAATCATTGGCACGCATGCGTATATCTGACACCTTGTCTTGACTCAACATCATACACGTGCAACTATTTAACATGCAAGAGATGCTTTGGCAAAGTGAAGTATTCGTTTTCTGCACTGCTCGTGGTATTCACATACAACTTGGTGTGGTATTTTTAGCTTTGCGAGTTATTCGTTGATACGTGTGCGGCACAAGAACAGACGCTGTCTCTCCCATAGTGGAAGTTAGTCCCTCCATAGTGGAAGCAAGGTGATATTGTTTATTATGCCTGAGGTCTGAAAAGGCATACATGTCAACAGGAGAAGGAAATTCCGGTTCCTGGTTCTGTATTGGTAAGATTAATATTAAGATGAGATCCAGGTGACACAGTTGATCAGGAAACTCGTGCGATGGGTTCAAACATGGGGCTCCCGTTCTGTTCTCCTTGATTAAAAAAAATATTAAAAGAAAGCGTGGGGTATTCCCACAGGCTGAGAAGAAATTAGTAGTGCAACATTCCTCTTTTCGATTTCGATACATTCTTTCCGGCATTCTGTCCATAAGCAAGAGAAACGTGTACCGCCCTACCGCTTCCCTGTCCGGACGGGTGCTCGGACCTCCTCTCGCAGCTTTTCGCAATCGCCGCCAGGTGGCGACGGCTTCGCTGGAATCGCGCTCTACAGTGTATATGTTTGCAGCATAATTGCGACACAGGCGTCTACACAAGATTTACCCATGCACAGAGTAGCGTATGAACGCCCATTGAATGGACGTCTCTTGTAAAAGCGTCATCTTAGAGTCACAGACGCGCAGGCAACAGTTTTATAGCCAACAGTTTTATGGCGGCGTACTTCCATGACAGGAATTTAAGTCTAGCTCGCAACTTATTAAACAGAGTTTCACCTACCATGTCGCCGGTTGATGAGCAATTTGTGCCGTCGACTGCTTTCGCCCTTCTCTGATAATATCCCGATTGCTCGTGCTGCATCTTGCACGGAATCGAACATCTGTCGAACTCTCTAGTCTGTATAAAAAGAACATACTGAACATTTATGGGCATTCTTGTATCTTATCGTTCTT
The DNA here is from genome assembly GCF_037126465.1 of Ornithodoros turicata. Lineage (NCBI taxonomy): Eukaryota > Metazoa > Arthropoda > Arachnida > Ixodida > Argasidae > Ornithodoros > Ornithodoros turicata. The sequence goes on along the minus strand of NW_026999379.1, from coordinate 55,107 downwards.
TTTATGTTTCTCAACACTTAGGCATAAGTCATTTTCGCCTCTGTGTAGGGTCGTCGGGAAAATTTTCCTATCTTGAAGATTGTAAAACCGGAAGGCTCTCCTAACGAATGCAGGTAACGAAACGACAAATATGAGCTCTGAACACATTTCATGCAAGTATTTCACAAAAGTAAGTAACACACTCAAGTAACACATTTGAAGTACAAATCTAAACTCAGACAGGAGCCTCGACTCCCTTTTCCTTTTATACTTCACTCGCTCTGCACAGGGGCTTTCAGATGCCTAGGTTCCCTAAAACTTCATTCAACATCACATCACAATCGGTGTTCAACGCAGCACATCACATCACATATCATAAACCATGACATCATAACCCATAATTCAACTTCATTTTCAGAGCCCATCGCATCACAGCCTCTTATTCATCTTCAAAACCCATAACGCCGACTTCAACTTAAGACCCCATCATGTTTTTGCAGTTGAATTCCTATGATGGGTTCTGAGCTCGGCGATGGATTCTGAAGTTGAAGTCGATGACGGCTTTTGAATTTGAATTCGACGACTTATGTTGTGTCCGCTGCATAGCTGCACGAACTCACTCATGAGCGCAAAGGAAAATAGCACACCTTAAAGCGTACCCGTATTCCTTTTCGTCACTTTGTTAGTGCTATTGCGGTTGCTGTGAACCATGTAAAACTTGCTGTCAACCATTTACGACTTTGGTTCTGGTAGCCCACATGTTGGATTCTCCATTTTAAAGGGGTGATATGTTGTGCTTTATGGTTGTATATTTTAATCACTAGAATCGCAGCGAAGCGCGATTAAATTCGTTAGTTGTCACTTTTGAAAGTCTTGCAGAGATTGGAGTGGCAGACTTTAAAGGGCACCCAAACTCTCCTACGATGATTTCGTTATTGCTATTGCGGGTCCTGTGAGTCATGTAGAATTCCCTGCCTACCGTTTACCGCTTTGTACTGATGGCCCACATGTTGGTATTGTGCGTTTTATTGGGGTGATCTGCGCTGTGTTTTAGGGTTTCATATTTCATTCACTACGATCGCAGCGAGGCGCTGTTAAATTCGTTAGTTGTCACTTTTGAAAGTCTTGCAGATATTGGAGTGGCAGACTTTAAAGGGCACCCAAACTCTCCTACGATGATTTCGTTATTGCTATTGCGGGTCCTGTGAGTCATGTAGAATTCCCTGCCTACCGTTTACCGCTTTGTACAGATGGCCCACATGTTGGTATTGTGCGTTTTATTGGGGTGATCTGCGCTGTGTTTTAGGGTTACATATTTCATTCACTACGATCGCAGCGAGGCGCTGTTAAAAGCCGTTAGTTGTCACTTTTGAAATACTTTCAAAGAGGGGAGTAGCACACTTTAAAACCAGCGGCATGGCCGAGTGGGCTAAGGCGTCAGCTCGTTGGTGGTAACCAAGGTCGTGCTGAAGACTGGGAGGTGGTGGGTTCGAATCCTACCACCGGCTGTGCTGTCTGAGGCTTTCCCTGGGTTTTCCGAAGACTTTCCAGACGAATGTCGGCACAGTTCCCCCTGAAGTCGGCCCAGGACGCATACTAACCCCCCTGTCTCCCACTTCTTCCTGCTGTCCTCACTCCATCTCTACGCCGCTCATAGCCACAGTTGCTTCGCGGCGCTAACACGCAATAAAAAAAGCACACTTTAAAGGGCACCCGAACTCCCTTTCCGTGATTTCGTTATTGCTATTGCGGATGGTGTGCACCATGTAAAATTTGCTGCCTACCATTTACCACTTAAGTACCGGTGGCCGGCATGTTGGTGTCGTACATTTTAAAGGGGTACCGTGCCGTGCTTTTGGTATTCATTAATATAAACATAGTAACGGCTTATCAGTACTGAAATACGTTATACGGGGAGTCCCAGCTAAATGTGACCATATTTGCTAAAAATACATGTATCACTTTTCCCGAGATGGAATCAATTGCAATATAGCATATGCTGAAGGACACTCCCTAGGAGGGCATTAGCAGACTCCTAAGGCAATGTCTTAATTAACATTCAATAATTAACGTTTTAATTATAAAAGCTACGAAGTTGTTCCAATGCGAACATCTGATCTCTTCTGTCACCAGATACCAAATCCGTTTTCAGAACAAAAATCCGTTCGATAGATCGTTCGCGAAAAATTCGTGAAAGAACGCCATTTTATTCTTTATTTTATTTATCGGGCACCCCTAGAGACGCGTCTTTCCTTCACCCCAATACGAGAGGATGAAAGAGTACACTATCGCCTCTTGCGTCCTGAAAGAAGATTATGAGAAAACAGAAAATGCAGCCCAAGATAAGGGCCTTTGCGATAGGGTTACCCGATACATTTGTTTTTGGTTTGTTTCCGCAAGTTAAAGCTAATCTTCGACGCATGATGCGGCACTGTGCTCTTTCATCCTCTCGTATTGGGAGTGAAGGGAAGACGCTTCTTCGAAGATGCGCAATGAAAAAGATAAAGAAAAAATGATGTTCCTTCACAAATTTTTGTGGACGATCTATCCAACGGATTTTTGTTCTGAAAACGGTTTGGTATCTGGTGACCGAAGAGATCAGATGTTCTCATTGGAGCAACTTCGTAGCTTTTATAATTAAAAAGCTAATTATTGAAAGTAAATTAAGACATTGCCTTAGGAGTCTGCTCCTAGGGAGTGCCCTTCAGCATACGCTATATTGCAATTGATTTCATCTCGGAAAAAGTGATAGATATATTTTTTAAAAATATGGTCACATTTAGCTGGGACACCCCATATTATCCGTGCACTCCAGCGAGTTCAGCCCTCTTGTTATCATCTGTTTAGTCATCTTTCTTTGTCGCTGGGACTGCCACAAGGTAAGGTGTTGTTGTATCTCCTAGGAGTATACCTTGCAAGTCTCTCCTGCTCTGCTCTGTCACGTTCTCTTCTTTATAGTAAGAGGCCGTTTTCACTTTTTTATCAGCACCATGAGTAGATTAAGTAGCACACAAACCCACCTCGCAACGTAGTCGCCCTATTTAACTGAACGAACAACGAGCCCATAGTTGGTCACTTAATGATTCTGGAGGACGCACAACACTGCAACCGCCCATCTTCCGCTTGCACATCCTTTTCTTTTCTTGTCTTTTTTTTTGGGGGGGGCGGGCATAACAAGATTCCTGTGCGTCCTATGGTTAACTAGGCACTCATCGTCTTGCAATTGCCTAGTACCATGATCTGAGACTATATATAAAGCGCCGGCAGGCAGCCAATAGAGGGTCCTCAAGCGAACTTCCGTACGCAAAGCTCCATACAGGAGGAGGGGAGGAGTCACGTTTAATATCTTGCCATAAAAATGTGTCTGCACCCACAGTTCCCGTGGCGCCATCCATGGCGGACTTTTCGGGGGAACCCACAGGAATTTCCTAGAGCATAGCACTGTAATGTATTGCGTTACGCTCAGACTTCGTCCAAACAGAGTGTCCAGTCAGGACTCAGTGATCCTTGTTCAGGACTCAGTCATCAGTGTTGTGGATTTGAAATTTCCGATTTGGTTTAAATCCTGATTTAAGCCCACAACTGAGACTGGCAGATTTTATTTGGATTTGATTGGCTTTATTAGGAAGAGGATTTGGATTGAATCACATTTTTGCTTGGGATTTGGGCTTGGTTTGAATCACGTTTTTTCTCATCGATTTTGATTTTGATTTACAAAATTCGTTGTCAAATTCAGCCCATATCCATGGGTGATGTGCATGCTTGCGCGACTGTGGCACACGATAGCTCCAACTCTGGCTGCCTATGCTATATACTGTGTAATGAAATGGCAGTGATGGGCGGAGCAACTCAAAATTGTACTTGAAGTCAAGTACCAAGTATATGTTACCTGTTTGTACAGTACAAAGTACCATGTACAAATGCACTTACAGTAAAGTACCAATTCCTTTGCAAAATACCTTAAGGTACTCATCAAGTACATCACAAATTTGGATGGTATCGCTGGACGTTTGACTCTTGGTAGTGGTACAACTTGAGGAAAATATGTTTCGACTTCTATCTTTGGAAAGCTTCTAGCTAGTATTTCCCCCAAGTGTTGGTTAGAACACGTTAATATTTTACAGCTCACTCATTAATATAAACAGCAAAACTATCACTTTGCGATCATGTTTTGCGTTTGTATTGCCAATTCGGCACTTGAGTACTTGAAAGGAAGGTACCGAAGGAAAGTACTTAAGCACCGTATATGAACTGAAATGTGCTATAAGAAATGTATACACGTACTGAGGAATGTACTTAAAGTAGTACTAGAGTACTTTCTACTTCAAGTACTTCCCATCACTGTGCAATGCAGAGAGTAGATACAACCACTTCAATATTAAAATTGGCCACTGAGGAAACCTCGGCGACTCTACATAGGATAAACTTGTATTACACAAGTTTACTTCGTTATATTAAATATCCTAATCAGGATAAAAGGATGCTCTTCTTGTACCGCCCGAACACTGCAACGACGTTTTTGCACGCTGTTTACGTCAATTTACGGCCTTCCTGCGTGAGAAAAAAGAAGCTCTAGATCTAAGATCTTATCCTTCGAACTCCCCACCAATTTATGGCCGTGCTGCATCACCATGCTGCTCTCCGACTTCTTTATTTCACGTTGTCATTTGCATTCGTTCGCACGGAAATAAATGTATGAGGCAGGTGTACCGTATCAAGACCAGCGACAAGGAAGTAATATACAAGGTGTTTCTCGCAGCGCAATATTCGTCCTGCAATCAAGTTTACATTTCTCTTTGACGCAGCATATGCTCATGGAGCTCCACTGATCTCGTATGTTATAACAACTTTATCGTGAGAGAATGAATGTGGAGTTTCAACGCCAGGGGCGATACTCTACCCTATTGCTGGTGGTGATGTGGGCAATCAAATAATGAGCCCCTTCACAATAAGGATCGAAGTCCAATGTTATCCGAAAAGGTCAAGAGAGCTTCGAGGGCAGAGCGTTGGTGGGCTGTATTTGGTCAGGGACCAAGCAATTTTGAGAGAGGGGGCAGGTCTTTTTCTCAGTTAGGCAACTGTTGAGAATCAGCAATTCTGTGTCAAAATCCAAGCTTCGAAAACTGCGCTGGATTCTGAACCCATTTCACAGCTGTTGAGAGCGTTAGTTCCTCTTCCGGATTTGCAATGGACTTGAGAAATCCGGATTTAGAAATGAATTTGATTCGGCGTATTGAAAATAAATCCGGATTTAAAGTGATTTAATTTACTCCAATACATTTAAATCCGGACTCGATTTGGATGTGATTTAGCGCCTTCTGCAAACTTTGTGGCAACTAAAAAAGTCTAAAGCTAGTGCTAAAAAAGTCCCCGATTGCAAAGGTAATGAATGAAGCTTAGGTAATTAGCAGTCGTGTAGTTGCGCACTTTCTTCGAGAGTATGCTCGCGCTAGTAGTATTGGATAAACACGACTTAACGAGCAACATGACACCTTCCTCCTCTCTCACCCCCTGTTACCCCAATATTGCAATTTGCACCCCCACCAAATTTTTTTAAAAATTTTTTTCGATTTTTTCACTTAAAATCGCTCATACACGCATAAGAATGCGATAATAGAGCGTGGAATATAATTTTCAATTAATAAATTCAATTACTATTCATTCCAACGAGAGAGAGAGAGGAGGAAAATATCAAATTATCGTTAAGTCGTGTTATTCTATAATGAGACACACGAAAAGAAGCGCACATACGCATAAATGCACTTTCTAAACTCATTTAATAATTCAAGTCATTACTATACACATTCAATTCATTAATGTGTCAGTCCAGGTTCGGTAACAGCATCAGCCCATGGGCGCCGCCATTTGCAAAGCGTCACACCAGGCAGGTCGGAAAGCATCACGTCAGGCGGCAGCACCGCTGTGATCATGGGGACTTCCGTGGAATGCAGAAAGAAACAAAACAAAAAAAGTGCTAACGAGGGGAAAACACGCGCGAAAACAGGCACACACATACACAAAATTTTCACCATCGCGAATATGTGCGGGCATGCCCCGACGAGTATAGCAACAAGGGTCATTGACAGAATGGCGTACAAGGGAATTGCGAACATGTTTGGGCATGCACGGACAAGAATAATAACAACAAGGGGAAGACTTTCTGCTAATCGCAACAAGGTAAATCGACAAACATACACTACTCCAATACACGCTGACAAGTAATCGTAGTTAGGGGGTAGGTAAACGCGACAACAGAAGAAGTATTAAAACGACAACAAACCGACATCCAAGCATATCTGTGTGCACACACACCGCCCTCCATCTTCTTTACATGACTAAAGAGTTCACCAGCACATCAACGGTCACGATACGAGCGATGCGCCAGACGTCCGCACCCGACGAGACGCAAACAGAAAACTGAATGTGGCGCCATCTCCGCGGAGCATACGTCACACGCGCTCGCTCGCAGCGCCACCACGTCTGCCGTCGGACGTTTCGGTTTTGGTCTCGTCGCCCTTCACGTCTCGCGCGCTCGCAGCGCCACCACGTCTGCCGTGGGACGTTTCGGTTTTGGTCTCGTCGCCCTTCACGTCTCGCGCATGCGCTTCGAGCACGGTGGTGGTGGTGGAGGATTCGCTTTCGTTCTGACGCCCATTTCTTTACGTTTTTTATTTGGAAGCGCGGTATAAAGAGAGAGCGCGCTATCCGCGCGCTATCATTCAGACCAATACTTGGAAAACACCATGTGTGGTTTATTCTCCTGCGTTTCTCGCCGTCACCAGGAAAAGACAAAAAACGAAGAACTTCGCGAATTTATTCGCGGCATCGTGGAGGAAGCTTTTCAAGTCCACCGCCTGGAATGGTTGCAAGCACGTCAAGAAATGTGTCAGGACAAGATGAAGACGCTCGACCGCATCTTAGCGGCGGACAGACTGACGAGAAAAAAGTCCACCTTTAGTCTGGATAATCTGTATTGGGAACGCAGTTCGGAGCTAGAGGACGACGACGAGGACGTGTAAATAAAAGAGATCTATGTATTTCTCTACGAGTCTCAGTCTCTTCTTTTTCTTCGCGCAACGTGTGCACACATGTCATGTCTAACCCCGAACCTTTTCGTTTGCGCCATCCTTTTCGTTGTATTTTAAGTGGCCCCTCCATGTGCGGTAAATCCACATTCGTAACGAACGTGTTGAGGAACCTGAACAACATCGTGGACAAGCCTCCCTCGCAAATATTCTACGTGCAGAAATATGCGTCGCCGAGCATGCAGAACGAATTTGGGGACTCCGTAAAATTTACCAAGGAGCTACCTCGAGAGTGTGATACGTCGCGCGCCACGCTCATCATCGTCGACGATCATATGACCGACGCCAATTCCTTGAAGGAGGTGACCGATCTTTTCATTCGGGGTTCTCACCACGCCAACGCGTCGATCTTCTTACTCGTACAAAACATCTTTTTCAACAGTAGCCATTTTAGAACTATATCCTACAACGCCAGTTACGTCGTCCTGTGGCGCACCGTGCGCAGCGTGCACCAGATGGAACATTTCGGCCAACAGCTATTCGGTAGAAAAAGATTAGAATGTTTTCTGGACGCATATAAACAAGCGATGTCGTCACCCCACGCTTATTTACTCGTGGATCTTCACAACTATACGCACGAGAACCACAGGTTGCGTAGCAATATTTTTCCGGGTGAACGTCAATATATCTACGCTCCGAAATGAATCTACGCTCCGAAATGAATCTCCGTCCTCATCTCACTTTACTCAAAGTACTTTCCACTTTACCCCCTCCGCGCCGTCGCCACGTCTTGAGACGTTCTTCCTCCTCCGACATGAAACACCTCTCCGAAATTTGTCTCAATGTATTGAACGGAAAAGTGTCGTTGGCTCCAGATACGTTCGCGCGTTTGAAGAAGCACAAACGCTTCTTACGCCGGCTCGCATACAAAAAGATTCACAAGAATCCGCAACGTTTGAAGCACTATCTGTCTCAGCAGCGAGGGCAGGGCGTTCTTTCGTCAGTGGTTCCTCTCCTGCTTTCCGCCGTGTTGAACCTTTTCGACAATGGCCAAGAGAATTGAAGTGACCAGTTCTATCGGAAATATTCTTTCTTCTAAGGAGGGTGACGACGTCAAAGTGAAACTCATACTACAAGCACTGTATCGCATACTCAAGCAGTACGGATTCGATCCCTACGACAACAAAAACAAGACGTCCGACGCTACAAATGACTATTCGCTCCTCTCTCCAGAGGTTGACGAAGAGGAAGCGGAAAGAGTCGTCTTGGAATTAAAAAAAGTTATTTCCTGGGATCGCGAGGGTTGTGTCTCCGTGTCGGGCAAGCCCATCAGGCACTCCTCCGTTTACGAACTCGTTAATTATTTGTTGCAACGTAAGACGGGGAAGAAACCTTCCTGGTTCCCCAAAGTCTCGAAACTATTGCGCCTGATTTCCCTGCCCAAACCTCGCGAGTCTCAGCAGCAGCAGCAGCAGCAGCAGCAAGCCTCAATTGCGTGGACGACTTATGGAGGGATATGAGAAACCAGAGGGTGGTTTGGGGGGCGTGGACCGCTATAGAAACGCGCATCACTTGAGCAAAAAGAAGGCTCTTTCCATTCTCAGAAAGCTGGACGCCTACACCCTTCACCATCCGGTGAGAAGAAAGTTTAATAGGAGACGCATCATCGCGCTCAAGATCAACGACGTGTGGCAAATGGATCTCGCCGACTTTTCAAAATACAAGAGATTCAATGGTGGCTACCGCTACATTCTCGTGCGATTGATTCCCTCTCCTGTTTCCTGCGCACCCTCCCGCTAAAGACGAAACGCCCCGCCGAAATGAAAAAGGCCATGATGCGACTTTTTCGGGGTGGTAACGTGCCTACACACATCTTTTGCGACAGAGGGGGGGAATTCTACAACAAGACCGTCAAGGAGTGTCTCTCACGAAAGAAGGTACACATGTATTCGACCTTCTCTCCAGTAATCAAAGCATCGCAGGCAGAACGCGTCATACGCACTTTACGTGACAGAATATTCCGTTATTTTAGAGTAACGGGAAAATACCACTTCGTTTCCGCGCTTCCCAAGATCGTGCGCGACTACAACAACACCAAACACAGGACTTTGGGCATCAGCCCGTCCGAAGTCACACCCGAAAACGAATTGGAGCTGTTCAATAAGATAAATGGGAAGCCCGTCGTTCCCTCCGTGAAAAAGAAGCTCAAACTGGGGGACAAAGTGAGGGTCCTACTACATAGAAAAGGTTTTCATAAGAGCTCGGAAGGGAGTTGGTCGCCTCAGATTTTCACCATCTCCCGCCTGAGAGACACCTCTCCTCCCGTCGTACACCTGGAAGATTACCGGGGTAAGGAAGTGGACGGATCTTTCTACCCAGAGGAGGTACTCGTCGTAACCCGCGACGCCAATCAGCCTTGGCCAGTAACGAAAGTGCTGAGAAAGAAGCAAGTGAACGGTCAGAGCTTCTCCTTGGTTCACTGGTTCGGTTATGACAAAGAACACGACAGTTGGGTTCCGAGCAGCGACGTGGTCAAGATTGGGAAATGACGTCAGACATCTATGTCCACCTCCTCTCGAACGCCAGCATGGATAAGCTTCCTTCGAATAAACTCAATGCCTTCACGGTAGCTTTCGATACTCCCCTTCAACTCTCGGATCGCTATAAAGTCGGCCTGATGGATCTCAGCATAAGTAACGATTTTTTAAATATCGGATACGAAAAACAAGATGCAAAAATCGAGGTTTCTTTCGAGGACACGGTCGAAGCCGGGAGAACTTTTCGCGTCACCTCGGATCACGAGAGGGATTTGGGAAAAGCCCTTTCGGAATTTAACGTTTCTTTCGTGTACAATAAATCGCGATACGACTTTGTATTACCCGAAGACGTGAAAGCCGTGGAATTGGACCCTCGGCTCGCACAGGCGCTCGACTCGTTACTGGCATCACGCGAATCAGGTAGTGCGGTGAAGCCTCTCAAAATGAGCGAGCGCGAAGCCACCTCCATCTTATTGGAGCACGCCACACCCGTCGCTTTCGGCGACGTCACTTTCAATTCGGAAACCACGTCCCTACGGAACACACTCAACAAGTATTTCCAGACGCACAAGATGGAAGCAACGCTAGAATTCGCGGATAACGTCTACTCTCTGAAAACACCGAAAGAGTTCAACATTCCAGAACCTTTTTTAAAGCTGCTACAGTTCACACCCGTCGAGGGGCAAGAAGGAACTCTGCGCACCTCGCTCCCTGTAACGCGTCAATTTTCTTTCGTGATCAAGACGAAAATTCCTCGATCATTGCAAGTACATCTACCTCCTGGCTATTATGCTACGCCCAAGCACTTCTGGATGCGATTAACCAACGCGTTGGTGAACGCGTGCACTTCAGCTTCGATCGAGCCGAACAGAAATGTAAAATTCGGCTTTCCGAGGGAACCACCACATTGAGACTTTCCGAGTACCTGACTGTGCTTTTGGGTTTCGAATCGCGTACCCTGTTCACATGGGAGGAGGAGGATGCCACGAGCTCAGTCGAGGTACTCCTGGAACCCCCATTTCACAACATAATCGTCTACACGGATATCGTAGAACCCACCTACGAGGGGAGCGGAAAAAACCGATATTAAAAATACTACCCTTTTATTTCGAGAAAGACAAGCACGTCATTACCTACACGTTAGATAACATCCAGTATTTTAACCTGTCTCAATTCGAAATTCCCTCAGTGACAATCGTTCTCGCAGACGAAACGGGAAGACGTTTACCGTTGCGACCTAAAGGTAGAACCAATCTAACGTTGCATTTCAAATATGTACCGTAATTCTTCAAAAATAATCCCCGTGTATACGGGTCCCCTTTTTCAACGCGGTGGTGGTGTGTTGAGCAACATATCCAAATTTATTGTACCCATCTGGCAACAAATAAAACCTATCGCCAAGAAAACGTTGAAGCGCTTGGCGCGGAATTTGGCCGACGGCGAAGGAATATCGCGAGCAGTAAAAAAAACGGCAATTGCGACGGGGAGAGACGTGTTGGATTCCATGCAGGGCTCGGGGAGGAACAATGGGAGGATACGCCGCAAAAGACAACAAAAAGCCACACCTGTCGAAGCACCTGCAGACATCTTTGGTTCTTTTTGAGCGAGAGGGTCACATATCCACTTCGCTCCCGTCATGACGTCAACGAAAGGAAAAATACAGACTCAACGGTCACCGCATTGTCTTACGAGTGACGTGATGATATTCGACCCCCCTTCTGTTCAATACGGAGTGGAAGATACTTCGTACCAACTTTTTTATCCAGTCAACGGAGTAAATAATTCCGTGATCGAGTTTTGTATTCAAAATTTACAAAGGGCACACTTGGATCTCTACGGTAGCTTCGTGTCTTTGACCACGCGCATTGTTCGCGACGACGGGGAAGAAATGGACGAGAAAGATGTCGTTTTCCCAATAAACCATCTGTTGAGCGGCATGTTTAAGATGGTCACCGTTTATGCGAACAACAAGCTCGTCAGTTCCAACGAGTTGTACGCCTACAGGAGTATTTTGGACGTCAACGAAAGGAAAAATACAGACTCAACGGTCACCGCATTGTCTTACGAGTGACGTGATGATATTCGACCCCCCTTCTGTTCAATACGGAGTGGAAGATACTTCGTACCAACTTTTTTATCCGGTCAACGGAGTAAATAATTCCGTGATCGAGTTTTGTATTCAAAATTTACAAAGGGCACACTTGGATCTCTACGGTAGCTTCGTGTCTTTGACCACGCGCATTGTTCGCGACGACGGGGAAGAAATGGACGAGAAAGATGTCGTTTTCCCAATAAACCATCTGTTGAGCGGCATGTTTAAGACGGTCACCGTTTATGCGAACAACAAGCTCGTCAGTTCCAACGAGTTGTACGCCTACAGGAGTATTTTGGACGTCGTGCTACATTCCACGCCTATGGCTCAAGAAACAGTGCACGCGGCTGGACTCTATGTCGAGGACGACGAACATTTAAAGAACGATTACGACGTCTCGTCTCGCGGTCCGAAACAACGTTACGAAGCGACGAAGGGTGGAAAATACTTTAACCTGGTCGGTCAGATCAATACCGACCTGTTCCAACAGCCGCGACTGATGCTACCTGCCGTCGAAATTCGCATCATTTTCCTGTTAAACAACGACGAATTTAAACTCATGTCGGCGCCCAACGACAAGAAGACGTACAATTACGAGGTGGACATCAAAGAGATGACGTTACACTTGAAAAAGGTGACGCTGGCACCTTCCCTCTTTTTGGAATACGAGCGGCGCCTTCAGAGCACACCTGCTATCTACGTCTTACGCGGATTGGAAACCAAAGTGCGGAGTTTGAGTGCCGGGAGCTTGGACGCTCACTTTGAAAACGTTTATCCCGAAAGGGTGCCTTCCAAATTATGCGTCGTCCTGCTCGCCACGTCCGACTTTCTCGGAGACATCCAGTCGAACCCCTACAAATTCCGCCATTACGACCTGTCTCATTCGATGCTCTCCGTGGACGGTCAGCAAGTGCGAGCCGAGTACGACTTTAAGAACGATCTCGTCAAAATTCCCTACTTTAACTTCTTGCAAGAACTGGGAGAGAAACATTTCAAGTATAGCTACGACCGATTTAAAACGAACGGGTTCCTTCTCTACTTCAATTTGGACGTGGACAAGTGTTCTTCTCCTTCGCATTTGAACGAGTGGCGAAAAGGAAACGTTCGCCTGCAATTACGTTTCGCTAAAGCCCTTCCACACGCGGTCACCGTCCTCTTGATTTCCGAGTGTCCCAAGCTCATGTGCGTCGACAAGGACCACACGGTCACCTTCCCATAGAACTAATGTACGAGAGCGAAATCTTGGAACTCTTGTCCCTGAACCCCCTCGCTTCCTCCATGCTGAGAGGCATTTGCGCTTCCGACGAAGCCTTCGTTTTACGCAAGCCCGGCTATTTAATCATCAATACCGAAGAGCGAAGAAATCGCGGGCAGCACTGGGTGCTTTACATGAAAAACTACGACGGGTCTGCAGTGTTTTTCGACAGCTACGGACTTCCCCCCATCGAAGCAAACCTTCGAAGGACTTTACTAGTGGACGAGTATAACGACCAGTGTATTCAATCACCCTTTTCGCCTTACTGCGGGCTTTTTTGTATCTACGTAGCCACGCGCATGTCGAAACGCTACAGCTTGAAAAATTGTGTATCCATATTTTCCTGTAACCTCGAAGAGAATGACGAAACAATAAAACGTCTCCTCGTGAGCGAACTCGTTTCGTAAAATAGTCTATTTATTTTTTCACGACATACACAAGACGCTTGCAAGACGATCTTCCAACGTGCTGACCCGACGCTCGTCGTCGCCGGTCACCGTGACGTCGAGGGATGTGTGGAGAAGCCAGTAGCGACGGACGATAGGACGGTTGAAACCCGCGTTGATGAGACACGGGTCAATTGACAGTCCTCGTTTATACTTTTCCAACAGCTCGAGCTTGTAATCTACGAATCGCTTCATTTTCTTGGTAATCCTCCCACTGGTGCTGAACAGACGTAAGGGTATCGTCTTGAGAATCGAGCGAAAGTCACCCTCGCAGCCATCACCGTGAATATAATCGCGTAATCGTAGCAAGTCCCGATACATTCGCATTTGCACAAAGGTTGCAAACCGCTGCTCGGGCGTCATGACTGAGACATGAATGAGAGTAGACAACCGTTTTTTTTTATTTATCGTGAGAGGTTACATGAGAGAGAGAGTTAGCCTCCAGCTTTGGTTTCGTAGCCGGGAGGGCAGCCCAAATACGGACGAAGGCTCGAGTCTAACCAATGACTGGGGTTTCGCGACCAGAGTCCTCCGCAACGACAGGTTCTCAGCTGATCACCAATCCGCAAAAAGAAGGTCTTTGGAGGAGGCTTGAAGGTTAGGACCAGAGGTAGATCTCCCGTCAGTAGCCATTCGTAATCTGCAACGAAAGGAATGTAAGAAGCACGTATTAAAAAAAAAACACAGATACACGCACAGTCTTCTTCAGTCACAGAGGGACACTGATGATCCATCTCCTCCATCTTCTTCTTCTTCTTGTTCTTGTTGCTTTACGAGACGAATTCATTTACAATGCACGTCGAACGGTACCGTCCGACAGCCGAGAAACGGTCGAATCAATCGGTCCGTCCAATGCTTTTGCTCTGAAAAAATGTGACTGGTTATAGAACGCATTAAAAAAAAAAACACGAGGAAGCGTACCTTTGGACCACAAACCACCGCAGTTGGTGCAGAAGAAGCGTGCGCTGCCAATCTCCCGAAACACGTGAGGTGGGAAGAAACCGACTTCACGAGCCGCAAAGTTGTTGAAAACTGAAAACGAAACACTTCAAACAAACTTTTTTCTCAAAACGGGCATCACTTACGAGGATCTTCCAAGCTGAGCATGGTTTTCTATACGATTGCTCAAACTGCGCTACTGCTTCGAAATTTATACTAACGTTTATTCCCTCTCTCTCTCTATCGTCCTTGAACGTGTTGGGACATGTTTGGAAACAGCGGTCAGAACCATCATTTGGAAGCAACGATAACAACTGTCTTATTAACATTTGAATTTGCGCGCGCGCGCGCGCGTCATATTGAACGAGAAAATGGCGGTTTCCCGTAAGCGATACTATTACGCCGGATGCATGCGAGCGTGAGAAAGCACGGTTATCAGATGGACCGTTCCTCTTGCCACCTCATCTTCTATTCCCTGCCTATCATCAACCAACCAACCAACCAAGCGATATGGCTCGTCGTTTCCAATCCATCTTCGACCTCCTTGTCCACATCCGTCCCCTCTTCGGTAAGTCTGTTCGACATTGTATAGCGTCTTGTTTATTTATTTATTTATTTTATTTCATGCATTTCTGTAGGGTTTACAGTAATCGCAGTGGTAGAAGCGTTCTTCCAACTGATACCGGCGACGGGGTGCGACGTCCCCCGCATGGACGTGGAGGCCTTCTTTCAGTGCTTCACGTTCAGTGACGACATTGAAATTCAGGACGCAACGGTGGCAGTTTTCATGGGCTACTACGTGACAGAGTGGACGCAGATTGCTATGCGTCGGGGACTGGACGAAGAGCTATTTTTTAGACTCCCCCGAAACCTAGAGGGAGAGCTCTGTCTTGAAGGTAATCTTCCCCTAAGTTCTGAGGCCGCAGAGCGCCTCCTCCGGTCCCTCACCACTCAGTGGAACCAAGTGAGCAGTGCGGGATGGAGAGACATCCTCGAACGGTGGATGCGAACGCAAATCCCGTAAGTTTTCCGAGAGATCTTTCTTGTTCGATGTTTCATTCTTTTCGTTTATTTCTATAGGCACGACCCTTGGATCCTCGATGAACATGAGGAGGAGGAGGAGGAAGAAGGAGACGTCGACAAGGTCGAATAACTGTATATACCGAATAAAAATTTTCCCTGTCTTCATTCTCTCTCTCTCTCTTTCGCGCGCGCGCTAGCTAATCGTTCGTGAGAACCCTGCTCAATAGAGGAATACGAAACCGTGCAACCTGAGCATGACAAGTGAATATGTGGGAGCAACCTACAACATGCACTCAGTCAGTCAACCAGTTAGTCTTCCTTCGAAACGTCCATCCGAAATTCGCGATGAGGCGTTTCGAAAGTGTGACGCACTTGTTGCAGGACATGGAGCCGTCGAGTGGTGAGTGCTCATCATCATAGAAAGTGTTATTTATTTATTTATTTATTTATTTAACATTTGCATAGGGTACACCATCCTGGGTATCGTGTCGCTGTTTTTTCAACTCATGGATTACAACGACGTCCCCAGGGTGGTCTTCGAGGACTTTTTAGAGTTTCTCGTTTTCCCCCTGGACGACGTCGTTGAGGAGGCCCTCAACACCATCCTCCTCGCCTATTACAGGGTGGAATGGGAGGGCAGGGGTCTACATCGCCACCCTTTATACCAGAACCTTTTGTCAGTGCCCAGGAGCCTGGTGGATGACCTCACCGACCTCGATGTCGATGAGGGCATCCCCCTATCCACTGGAATGATCGAGGAGATTATGCACTCACTGATCTTCCAGTGGAATACCTGCGCGCACAGGCGAAGCGGACCCCAATTCGTAATCCAGTAAGCTCTTTCTTATTTTATTTTTGACAAGATAATCACTCTCGTGATTCTATATTAGCAGGTTGATGGTGCACGACCCGGAGGATGATGCGGAGGACGTAGGGCGAGGACGCTAGGTTAGGATACTCGTTAAAGAAAAGTTGTCTTCCTAACGGAGCTTTTGATTTCATCCTAGACCCTCCCTTCTTTTTTTTATTTTTTTTTATTTTTTTTTGCACGTGGTAACGTGCTTCGAAACAACAGTTACAACAAACACAAGCAACGTGATGAAAACAGGAGGCTGGACACGAACCCTCATCTTCTGTGTTCCAGCCTGAGAACATCAATTGCCATCATGTACAAGCAACGAGCTTCGAAACAATGGTTACGGTGACAACAACAACAACAACAAAAATCAAGGAGCATCGAAACGACGGTTACGACAGAAAAAAAGGTGGAGCTTGGAACGCAAGTGTCGATTTCACTCCGGTAAGACTGAGAGGGGGAGAGAAAGAGGAGAGCGGTGTCAACTATAAAAGGACGGTCTTCGTAGGAATTATTGCAAGCCCGCAAGGGCCATCCCTCAACGACGTGGACCGTTTCGTGGAAAACAAACATGTAAGCCGAATGTGTTTGATGATTGCTCTGTTTGTTCTAAATTGTGTACTTTTAGGGGATGATAGTCGCTGACACAATCTTTCATCACGCACAAGTTCTACAGGGGCACCGTTAACTGTGTCCATCCTTTCCCCAACAACCACAACATCAACAGAAACAACTACTACCTCAAGTGTTTCTTATCAAGAAGGAAGAGTGAGTATTATTTTATTTTTTTTGTTTACTTTAGAGGGGGAATCACGTATTGATTGTGCTTGGTCGCAGTGCCACGCTGCCTCGTACGCCAGTACGACCCCATCGACGCCATGCTCGTGGCCGTAGAAAGAGAACACGAGGATAGAATAGAGAATCTCGGTAACAGCCCGATAGTCATTTCAGATGATAATGATGATGATGATGATGATGATGACGAAACACTTATCAGTCCGTCTTTTGTAATGAATCAAACAGATGATGAAAACGACGACGACGACGACGACGAGCCCCTAGATGGGCACGACAATGCAGACGAACTACTCATGTGGGAAGGGATCAGTCGTATGCAGATTTCATTCCTCTGTCTGGGTGGGTGGAAGTTGAAACACCAGATGCAAGCCCAGAATTTCGATGGGAAGATGACCCCGTGGAGGGTCGCAGAATCGTAGAATTACGAGAACACGTCGTAGAGAATCATCCCTCCGTCACGGAGAGACGATTCCTTCCTTTTTTTGTCACAGATGAGGCATTTGACGGAACGGCTACTAGGTACACGCTTCTCTGTTCCCCACACGACGACAACGTTGAACATAGCATAGCTCATGTAATCATGCGCGTGCTGGAAGCTTATCCCATGCCTTTCAAATTTTGTCTGTGCTCGAAGGCGCTCATGGTTAAGGACGGAGCCGACGGGATAACTTCGCACCTCCTTCACGTAAATCTTCACATGAGAGTGGTTTATAACCGTCAAGAAATCGAAGGCGCGTTAAACGCTGCCATCGCAGAGTCCTCGCAGCGCGTCGAAAACTATTCGAGAGAAGGGTCGGGCTTCACTTCCAGAGACGTTCAATGTGTCGACCTAAAAATAATACGTTTGAAACCGAAGCGGATCGGGTGCACTATCGAACTTCCCGCGTCCTTAAAGAAAAAAAGAAGGATCCTGACAAACGTCAAGCTACTGTGGAACCACGAAAATGAGTGTTTCAAGTATAGCGTGCTGGCGCTCTTACATCCGCTAAAAAATAACCCCAACGATTTCGTCAGATACAGAAAATACATGGATCCTACGAATCCGGAGACGCGCGTAACGTACTGGCCGCCCTGCTTCCCAGTCACTTACGAAGACATTTCCCTGTGGGAGAGAAAAAACAAAATCTCCGTGTACATCTACGTGTTCGACGAGCAAACGTCGACGGTGAGCACGGGGAGGGTTCCCTCTATGCTGTATACGGATAAAGTACATTTGCTCGAGGTTAGGGGTCACTTCTATGGAATCAGAAAATTTAGCACTTTCATGGGACGAAGTGACTATTTTTATTGCGAGAAATGCACCAAGGGGCATCTAACGAGAGAGGCGTTGGAGCACCACGAACGCCTATGCCGGGACGTAAATGAAACGATTTTGGAAATGCCAAAAGCGGGAGAAAGCGTCTCCTTCACCAAGATACAGCACATGCATCCCTACACCTATTCGCTGTACTGGACACGGAAAGCGTTTTGGAAAAGGATGCGCTCGTTAAGGACGCAGTGAGTGTGCACAGGATGAGCTCGTACTGCATCGTTCTAGTGCGAAGTTGCGATGGAACAATAATGGACGCAGATGGGTATTTGGGACCTAACGCGCCAGAAAAATGCTTGCTCGCACTCAAGGGATTTAGCGAACAAATTGATAGGTTGAACCGCCTCCCCTCTCCGTTGGTCATGAGTCCGGAAGACCACCTTTGTCACCAATGCGCAACACACTGTAAATATTGTGGGATAGAATTTAACCGTGACACACGGAAGGTGTCGCATCACGACCACACCCGTTTCGTAGAGCCCGGATCCTCGAATTTAGTCGCGACGCTGTGTGATAGTGTAACCTTACGTGTCGTAACACCAAAGAACTCGTCGTGTTAGTGCACAACCTGCAATACGATTTGAGCTCCCTTCTCCGCCACATGCACGTTCTAAATCTGGGTGAACCGTGGATCTTAGCGTCTACCACAGAAAAAATACGAGGGTTCAGCATTGTCGATCTCCATTTCCGCGATACCACACAGTTTTTCAACCTCTCCTTGTCGAACCTGGTGGAAACGCTACTTACCAGCGGTGGCGAAAGCGCCTTCCTTTGTACGCGTCAAATGTTTGATGACCGTTTCCGCTGTCTCCTAAGGAAAGGCGTTTATCCGTACACCTTCGTCGACAGTTTCGAAGCGTACGATTTGCCCGCGCTACCGCCAAAGGAAGCTTTCAAAAATGACCTGAACGATGAAGATATCTCGGACGAGGACTATCAGTACGCCCGTGATATTTTTGAATATTTTGAATGTAGCAACCTTGGCGATTACACGCGTCTCTACGTCACGCTCGACACCTGTCAGCTCTGCGACGTCGTGCTGTATTTCAGGAAGATTACGCTAGAGAAGGATGGGATAGATATCTTACGCACCGTATCCCTCGCCAGTTACGCGTGGAGCAGCGCACTGAAGCTCACCAAAGTCAAACTCGAGCTCATGAGCGATCGTGAGATGTACGAAACAATCGAGAAGGGAATCAGGGGAGGCATTTGTAACAGCTTCCACAGATATTGTCGGGCTAATCACGAGGCATGCGACGATTACGACCCTCAACAAGAGAAAAAAATTATTCAGTACTTAGATGTAAACAGTTTGTACGCTTATGCCATGACTTTCCATCATCCGACAGGAGGTTTTGAGTGGGTCGATCCTTCCAGCTGGGGCGATATCGATTTTCTCAAAATTCCTCACGATTCAGAAGTGGGATACGTGTACGTGGTAGACCTGACCTATCCCGAAGAACTGCACGCGCTCACGAGGGACTTCCCTCTGGCACCCGAACACAGAACCGTGGACGAGGGTCAACTATCCCCCTACCAAAGGAACTTGAAAGAGGTATTGGCACTAAACGCGCCACCCACGAGGAAATTGTTACTGACATGTTACGACAAAGAAAGTTACGTCGTGCACTATTATCTGCTCGCTCTCTACGTGAGGTTGGGCATGAAAATAAAACACATTCACGCCATCCTCTCGTTCCGCCAAGACAATTTTTTGTCCGCCTTCGTGCATAGAAACCTCGCATTGAGGAATGCCTCAACTACGAAATTCGAGCGTTTACTGTATAAGACCATAACAAATAGCACGTTCGGGAAAACGATTCAAAATGTGAGACGCATGAAGAGGTACACCATAGCCTACGACAAAGAAAGCGCGCTCAGAAACGCTAGTTCCATCGACTTCCAGCATTTCCACATCCTGAGTGACAAGTGCATCTTGTACGAGATGAAACAGCGTCGTGTCAAATGCACGCACCCCCTTTACGTGGGCTTTGCCATTTTAGAGATATCCAAAGTCCGAATGTACAGCTTCATTTACGAGTCGCTCTTTTCTCGCTTAACCTGTCCAGTGCAGTTGACCTATGGAGATACGGACAGTATAATTTTTGCTCTCACGTGCGAGAGCCTCGTAGAGCAGGTGATGAAAATTCAGCACGAGCTAGATCTCTCCTCCTATCCACCGAACCATCCACTTTTCAACGCCGAGCACGCGAACCAGATGGGGTACTTCAAAGACGAAACGGGAGGAGGAGTTATTCAGGAAGTCGTAGCCATCCGAGCCAAAATGTACAGCATTCTCTTGGCCGGAACACACAATCAGATTGCGAGAGCGAAAGGAGTTAAGAAAGACGTGGTGAGGAGACACTTATTGCACGAAGTGTACCGAGATTCTCTATTCAATGAAAGGACAGTCTCTCAGAAGCAGTGCACCATCCAGAGCATAAAGCAAACAATGTACACCATTTCGAGAGTCAAGAAGAGCTTGGTCCCCTACGATGACAACCGCTATCTGGTCGACGCCGTACGTTCCTTTCCTTACGGCAGCTGCGAATACGAGGGTAATTTCCGCTCTGTGTGTCTCAATGCATTGTAACAGAACACTCTCGTTTTTTGCAGCACCGGACAACCCGGAAGAGAGCCCTCGAACGTCATCGGGGATTGAGTAATACAACAAAGGACCAAGTCTGTGCACGCGTTGTCATAATAATCGAGAGAGTCTAAAAAATAATAAAATTGTAGCTCAGAAATATAGCTTCTGTCTTTCGCGCGCGCGAACGCAGGAAGAGGAGGTGGTTGGTCATCGTGCTAGCAGATGGTGAAATTGACGTATAAACGACAGTCCATTGCACCATCACTCTAGCCCGGTAGTCAAGCGTAAAGTCGACACTGCGATAAAAAGACGAAGACGGGAGGAGCACGGGTCATCGTGGCAGTGTGGTGGCGGAATGGATGTATAAAAAGAATGACCATTCCGACATCGTGCTGGTTCAGTGACCCGCGCAATGACGTCGCTGCGATGAAGATTACCCGTACCTTTTTTGGCATGTCCGATCTTCTCGTAATGTTCTCTTCGTGTGGATCGAGCAAGTCAGGGAGAGTGCGAGCATCTATCGACGTGCTCAAGGGAAGAGTATATGTTTAGATTCAATAAAGATGTTTCCATGAAAAAAACAACAGAGTCTCGTCAAAGTTATTCAGCCTGTTTAATGTGTTCCATTTCGATGACTAAACGGTATTTCAATAAATCAGTGACAAAATTGACAATGTAGACTGCTTGCAGATGATGTTGGTTCCGCAGTGAATACTTAATATGAGCAACGGCGCGAGCGAGGAGGTCCACGATGTCTGCAGACACGTAGTTGAATTCGGTGTTTGTCGACTTCAAAAATTCACTGATCGCTCCGAAGGGTCCATCCAGAACGCTTATAGAGACGTTCTTGTAACGGGCGTATATCCGACGCACCATTTCCTGTAGGGGGCCTGGGGATATCTTTCCTATATTGCCAAAAGCCACCATGTCTATGACGTACCGAAAAGCAGAGATGACAAGCTCGTTTCGGGGACTCTCCTTGCTGAAACAGTCATTCTCCAGCTCTTCCCAAGAAGCGTGGATACGAGGACAAGTTTGCAAAGCGTGGTAACTGAACATTTCCAAGTATTGGTCTGAATGATAACGCGCGGATAGCGCGCTCTCCCTTTATACGGTGTTTCCAAATAAAAAACGTAAAGAAATGGGCGTCAGAACGAAAGCGAATCCTCCACCACCACCACCGTGCTCGAAGCGCATGCGCGAGACGTGAAGGGCGACGAGACCAAAACCGAAACGTCCGACAGCAGACGTGGTGGCGCTGCGAGCGCACGCGTGTGACGTATGCTCCGTGGAGAGGGCGCCAGATTCAGTTTTCTGTTTGCCTCTCGTCGGGTGCGGACGTCTGGCGCGTCGCTCGTATCGTGACCGTTGATGTGCTGGTAAACTCTTTAGTCATGTAAAGAAGATGGAGGGCGGTGTGTGTGCACACAGATATGCTTGGATGTCGGTGAGTTGTCGTTTTAATACTTCTTCTGTTGTCGCGTTTGCCTACCCCCTAACTGCGATTACTTGTCAGCGTGTATTGGAGTAGTGTATGTTTGTCGATTTACCTTGTTGCGATTAGCAGAAAGTCTTCCCCTTGTTGTTATTATTCTTGTCCGTGCATGCCCAAACATGTTCGCAATTCCCTTGTACGCCATTCTGTCAATGACCCTTGTTGCTATACTCGTCGGTGCATGCCCGCACATATTCGCGATGGTGAAAATTTTGTGTGTGTGTGTGCCTGTTTTCGCGCGTGTTTTCCCCTCGTTAGCACTTTTTTTGTTTTGTTTCTTTCTGCATTCCACGGAAGTCCCCATGATGATAGCGGTGCTGCCACCTGACGTGATGCTTTCCGACCTGCCTGGTGTGACGCTTTGCAAATGGCGGCGCCCACGGGCTTATGCTGTTACCGAACCTGGACTGACACATTAATGAATTGAATGTGTATAGTAATGACTTGAATTATTAAATGAGTTTAGAAAGTGCATTTATGCGTATGTGCACTTCTTTTCGTGTGTCTCATTATAGAATAACACGACTTAACGATAATTTGATATTTTCCTCCTCTCTCTATCTCGTTGGAATGAATAGTAATTGAATTTATTAATTGAAAATTATATTCTACGCTCTATTATCGCATTCTTATGCGTGTATGAGCGATTTTAAGTGAAAAAACCGAAAAAAAAATATAAAAAGAATTTGGTGGGGGTGCAAATTGCAAAATTGGGGGTAACAGGGGGGGTGAGAGAGGAGGAAGGTGTCATGTTGCTCGTTAAGTCGTGTTTATCCAATACTACTCGCGCTGCCGTTGAACTCAACTGGAAGAACGACATATATCCTGCTGTCGTTCTTTATTTTTATAAAACTGCCATAAAGGGTAAACATAAGCATCCTAAATGTCTCGTACGACTGCCGTGAAATCTTCGAACATCAAAACAGGTCGGAAAAACTGTTAAGAAATACATAATTTGGAAGTCCCTTCTTTCTCGTGGAGAATGCGACGGCTTTGTTGCGAAAAGCTCACCGCGTGTTGTTGCGATGCAGCAGCGGGAGCGGAATTGCCTGCGGTTCTGCCACTCGTTTTTTTCATTTTGTGAATGCTGATCTACATTTTTTGCCTAAATGCTTTGCCATCTACCTTTTTGCATAAAAGTGGTGCTATTAGAAAATTGACATGTTACTGCATAGCTCAGTTTTTTTTTTCTAGATCAGTTGTGGTGTCCTTGAAGAACAGGTTTACGAATACGGCGAATTTTGAAGAAGCATGACTTATTCTGACGCATGTTCCACCTCTTCAGTATCGTAAACAAGCAAATAAACTACACTACAAAGGGAGCAAAAATAACCTTCCTTTTGATGCAAAATTTCTATGTCCGATATGTATACGTTATTCGTAAACCGACTGCAAGTATTGAGAGAAATCACAGTAGGTAGCATTTTTGCGATAATTTAAGTTACGCAGTAAACGGAAGTTTTAATAATTATTTGAATACGGTAAAGGTCTGTTGTACGTTGAATATATAAGAAAAGAGTACAGAGTGACAGTTCTAAACAGGGCGACTGAGGTGCCCTCAAAGGGCAGGGAGAGCGCTATTTGGAGACGCGCTGTTGTTCACGCGGGGACGTATCATTCTTTACTTTCATGACCGCTGCACATCAGATTCAAAGACTGGTGAACTTGTTCATCACACACGATATGGTTTCATATAAAAAATGATGTGGAATATCGGAGAACCCTAGGGGACATCGTTGCCAGAATTGAGCTTAAATCCCCCCGTAAGCACCTTCCCGTGTGCTAAAACTCGCGAATTGTATATAAATCTTTTTTACCGCTCTTAACAAGACCACCAACAAAAATCTCAGTACGTGCTACTCTGAAACGATTTCTTTCCCCTCATAGTAATGAAGAACGCGAGGTGGCCTTCCCCATCTGCCGGATATAACCTCCACTGTCATCGCATTTCTTGGACGAGCCATTTCTAATAAGCGCACGGATGGCTCCCATCTTTCCATTTGGCGCAGTTCTCAACACAGAATCATAACCGAAAGCAACTGTTCTGAGGCTGAATCAAATAAACACACACGAATACAACACGAGCCTCCAACGCCTAGGAACATGAAGATTCAAATAGAGCCCACCACTGTCTGGTTTTTCAAACGGCTGCCTGATTTCAACAGAACCATACACCGTATTGTTCACCTGCTCGTAAGGTTAGGTTAGGTGCCCTCCCCCCCTTCGCCACTACCGTGAAGAACTTCCGATGCCGCTCGATGCGGACGTATTGAATGCGCAAACTGGCTGTGCTCTGCTCAGTACTTCCCTTGTGCATTTCTCTTCCACTTTGTACACCTGAAGTACCGTGCCGACCACTGGCAGCTCAAACAAGCTTGACAAAACAAAACAACACCCAAATATATTTGTGTATTTTCGACTCCTTTCCAGTCGTGATTAAAAAAATAAAAGAAGGAGCTGCCGGTGCTTTCATTTTGAGACATTCGCGCAGAACACCTGGCTGAACCAGTTTCCTAAACCACAGCAAAAATGTGGACGCCAGTCGCTGACGCGGAAGAACGAGCTTTCCACCAAATCATGATGCAGCTACAAGCGGCCTCCGAGCTGAGCCAGCATGCCAAACAACAGCTCTAAGGCGCACACGCACAGCCCAAACCGTGCGTACGGTCACGCGCTGCCTCCACATCCGCCATTGGGAAATGAAATACAGAATAGAGGGGAAAAAACTAACTGGAAGAGTGCCTTTTGGACCGAGAGAAAACAGCGATGGCGCCACACTGCAGAGAATACTTGCACTACCAAACCACTATTTTTATGCGCAGGGATCTGGAAACTAGTGTAAGTTTGTCGAATTTGTTGATTGAAATCAGTTCTTATATTGTTACTGTGGGGAATGACATATTTTGGCCGAGATACCGCAGCCGTCCGTGCCGTGACCAGCGGTTTTGCTGCATCTCCAATAGACTACCATGTATTCGAAATCTGACAAACTTTATTTCGCCAAAAATGAGTGGTTCGCTTCAGGCATTCAAGAATGTGTCATTCCGTAGCAAAAACTCGAGAGGGACATGCTTGTACCTGTTTTGTGTAGAAATTTAGCGTGGTTTACGAGATCCCTGCCAACAAAAGTTCCCCATAAACTTTCTTAAGAGGTGAGTCCGACTTAAAGGGATTATGAAATTTCCCGAACCCCCATACTTTTTTTCGATGGAAACTGTTCTTCCCGCAGAGAAACTAATATGCCATAAATTTTTCCGGACGAAATCGCTCCACTCTGCGAGGAGCGCGCGCTGGAAATGTCTCTTCCGCGTTCCTCCTCTCCCGCGCATATTTCCCTGCCGATGGTGTAACTGTACGGACCGCTCTTCGGTTCCCCGTTACGTCACCGGTGTTGCACAATGGCAAGTAATGCCGCGAGCTCGCGCTGTGGCTGCCGCCACTGCCGAAATCTGCCGATCGCGCGAAAGCTGCTGTCATGGAGATTTCCACTCCCGATGAACGCATACGCGGGATCCTACGGCGCATGCTCCTGGCGGGATTCCTCGGCTCGGCAACACGTCACGATGACGTGTTGCTGAGCCGGCCGTGGTCGCGTCAAGTTACCCGTTGTGTCTCCGCTCGGCAGCTCGTCACGGCGCGGCGCCAGCTGTCCTCCCTTCGCCGCTCCGTTTAAATTCGCTCCCGAGAAATCCGCTCGCGCGACGAAAGTAAAATTTCGCTTCTAGACTCAGAAAAATGTCTTCTTTCGAACGAAACGAAGAAAAAAATCGTTTCATAGTCCCTTTAAAGATTTTCAGTTCGCCTTACACATGCGTTGTCTGTGGTTTGTTCCTTGTCCTGTCCTCAAAGGTTCCATCACCACTGACCGAGCAACGTGCGTGAACCACGTCTATCAAATGACGCCTCTGGATCGCTACTTAGAGTGGCGCAAATCATGAAAAAAACTTTAGGGTGATCCATCCATCGATTCCTTTGAAATGCGTCAGTATAGCCCCTTTCGGAACGCCTTACGGTAATTCCTTTGGTTAAACGGTAACACGAACCCCGAAACGCAAAAATAGGAAGAAAAAGGAGGAGCCAAAGAACAGAAGCAAATGGGGAAAGACGAAGCAAAAGAAAGGAACCGAAGAAAATGAAGCAAACTGCAAACCGTATCTGCAATTCCGTCGTCCTCGGTCTCCTGAGCTTGGCGATCCATCGAGACACAGCACCGCTACGAGACAATTTTCTGGGCGCCACCTTAATAGTGCACGGGTTCTGTGCGCTCAAACGAGACGACACCAATGAAGCACAAAACAACAAAGCGCACGTTCTTGTTGCTGTTGGCGCTTCGTCGCGTTCGTCTCGTCTCGTATTAGCGCTTTTACTCCTGTATGCACTTTCTCTCTACTAAGAGTGCAGCATAATTATTTTTGATTTCGATACATTCTTTGTTTTCGGCATTCTATCCAAAAACAAGAGATACGTGTACCGCTTCCCCTGCCCGGACGTGCTCGACTGCTGGACCCGCTCTCGCAGCTTTCCCAAATCGCCGCTAGGTGGCTCCAACTCCTGCAATTGCTACCGCCAGAGAGCACCGTGGCTGCACAGGTGTGCCGTTCGGAGCGCGGGCAATGGGAATTGAGGAGCAAAGCGTGAGCATGGAGGATAGTTATCACATCTGCTTCCAATATCTGGTTTAGTAGCAAAAGCACTAACCGGTGAAGATAGTAATATTACAGATGCTGCAATGGATGCTACCCTCAGGAAACATAACCGCGCCAATATGCGTCAGTGGACGTTAAGCGTTCAGTTTGAGTGACAAAGCACAACTAACGGCCCGCGAAGTTGGAAATGGTCTTTGTATGTGTGTAACACTAGGCGTCCCGTTGAGTGCTGCACTTATGAAGCGTGCTTGCATTCGTGAATATCTCTTTCCCCTCTCTTATTGAACTGAAGAAATAAAGGTATCGTCGCATCAAATGTATTCATTTTGTCTTTCCTCATCTCAGGAGTAAATATTCCTATGGTAAGTAATGACTGTGCCTATATGTGCCTCTCAGACATTTTTACTGCCTAGTTTAGGCAGTAAAAGGCGTAAAAAGTAAAAAAAAACATTAGGCGCCTAAAACTACGTTTTTAGTGCATGAGCATCTGAAATCATAGAAATTACCTTCACCGCATAGCACGCCCCTAAGCAGCCACCATCTCGAATGATATATTCATCTGCCCTAATATGTTTAGAACGGAAGGCCAACGTCTTTTTTTGACACATATGTTGTTCATAATTGTCACAAAAGAAGGCGTACGCCTCCCGTTTTCAACCAATCAGGTCATGTAACAATATCATTCGAGAATATGGTTGGCTAGGAGCGTGCTATGCGGTGAAGTTCATTTTTAAGAGCGTGGTCTGTAGCCACAACTCTCACGGACTTCCACAAGACTGTGATTAAAGTTCCCATGGAACTCATCCTAGGGCCACAGTTGTCTGGCGACCTTACGCCATGAGTTACTATTGCTTTACATCGCAACTTAGACTTATCGAATCTGAAAAAAAACAATCGTTACACAAATGGAAACTATTTGGGCTTACCCTGTCATAAACATGGGGGTACCCGGACTTAGCATGAGCGATGTTGCATATCCTGTCCAGCGTTGTTATAAACCCAGGCAGTTTTCGGGATCCCTCCACCTCCGTGTATGTGTTGTTCCTGGACAAACATGTCCGTGAAGGCAGCCTGCATGGGTGAGAAACCAAGACGTCTGAGTGACAAGAGGCGTTATGTGATCTCCCACAATCCTCCGGTGAGTACGTCGCCAGTTAGAATTTTTTATCACTTTCAGTGAAATACCCTGTATGAAGGGATAGTATTGTTGTCTCGGCACTAAAACAAAACACTGGGGAAAAATTGGCAGACTTGTCACTTCCAAGGATACTTTGCCACATTTTGGGTCTCGTCACTACACAAGTGCTCAGCATGTCATGTCTAAAGCATTGTCGTTATCACCTCGTGGTTGCCATGTACAACCTTCTCTTCTCTAGCGGCATTGTGAAGCCATTCAGGACGAAACTACCGATTTCGGTATGCCTACACATCCCTGGCATCAGGAAAAACTAAGCCAAAAGTACTACAGTGGTAGGACAGTTAAGGCTGCGTCACACTCATGCGATATGTACTTCACGAAAGATGTTATCCACAGACGGGTCTGTCACTGCTCACGGTTCATCGTCAGCCTTCTACGTCCCACAAGCATACTTCGGCATTTCGGGACTCGGAACTCATGATGACAATCATCTGATAAGGTGTGAACTCAGACTAGGGCCATGAACTTACGTGAGGTTGACATGGCGTATCCTGAGTTTGTCATGTCATGTCATTTGTACATGTCATTCGCAATCAACGCCCGCAAGTGGTCCCGATTTCGCCTCCTACATTATAAAAGACGCTACTCCTGCCCAAGTTATTCACCCGTGAAGAAGGAGCCAAGTCGGCCTCGAATGGCGGGAAATCCATTTGGTGGATTTTTGGTTGGTGATATCTGTTTGTCTATTTAGTTTCCCAGCCAGACACACATTCAAGATTCACATTCAAGATTGGAGTCCTATGAGGTGTATATTATATCTATGAAGCAATTATTGGTCTACATATTAGCGCACTCACCAGATGATATTTCACTTTTGACCTGGGCCTGTGTTACTTTGCCGTTATCTGGCCACTGGTGTTATGTTATCTGGTAGGCGTGCTAATACAATGAGCACATTCACCATATAACGTGAGGTACCAATGTGAGCGAGGCTGGTCAGTGAGGCATCACACGTTTGGGAAGGATGCGGTTCTTCGAACCGCTGGCAAATCATTTTGTTTCGAAACGTCAGGGAGCGAGGATGAGCCGGATCGGTCTTTGAAGAAACGCACTGGTCGCCTTCAAGATTGGAGTCGATAGACGGCTGTTTCGCCGTCTTAAAGAAAACGGATATCTATAGGTTCTTGTTGTACCTCAACGGCATCGAGCTATCCATACGATTCACCGTCGAGCGAGAGAGAGACAACAGTTTACCGTTCCTCGATATGCTTCTGAAGAGACAAGGAACGCGCCACAAGTTCACTGTATACCGAAAGCACAGTCGACGGTATCTACAGTTTGATTCCCACCACCCGATGAGCCATAAGGCGTCAGTCGTATCATAGCTTCTATCAAGAGCACGCGAAGCTTGTTCGACCCATGCGGGCAGGGGACAGGAGGAGGCAGCAGTACGGACGCACTTGAAAAAGAATGGCTAGAGGAAGAGCTTCATACGCAGGGTCGTCCGCCGTCAATACGGCGACATCCTTCACCGCCCACCTCGGGCGGACAACTCTGTCGTCCGTAACAGGCGCATTGCCGTTCCCTAAATTCCCTAGAGAAGCCTTGGCACGCGTTCTGGGGAAATAGGCAACTCAGGTCGCCCACAAACCCGTATCTACTATCGGCCACCGCATCCCCCGCCCGAAGGACCGACTTCTCAGAACAAAAGCCGAAGGGGACGTGTACAACATCTCTTGCTCGATGTGCCGCGAAACAAAGAACTTACAAGAGAGACTTCGACAACATCGGAACGACGTGCGTAAATCCGATGTAGAACGGAGTGCCCTGGTCGAACAATACGACGCCCGCGACCATGTGATCGACTTTGAGAACGCCACTGTCATTTACCTAGAGACTAATCTGACAAGGAGACTCTTCTTGGAATCTTAGCATTTCTAGCTAACCCCGGGAACCATCAACGGATCCTTTCCCAAGCAGCACAATGTACTGAAAGTCGAGTGCAATAGGAGTGGACGGTGTGTGTCTTATCAAGGTTCTTTACTTGCACGAGTCTGTTGAAGGCCTTCCACCTACCGGTCCACCCCTATTGCACTGGACTTTCAGTACATTGTGCTGCTTGGGTTGGGACATTACCTACGGTTTACGTGAACGGCCTCCGACATGTCATTCGCAATCAACGCCCGCAAGTGGTCCCGATTTCGCCTCCTACATTATAAAAGACGCTACTCCTGCCCAAGTTATTCACCCGTGAAGAAGGAGCCAAGTCGGCCTCGAATGGCGGGAAATCCATTTGGTGGATTTTTGGTTGGTGATATCTGTTTGTCTATTTAGTTTCCCAGCCAGACACACATTCAAGATTCACATTCAAGATTGGAGTCCTATGAGGTGTATATTATATCTATGAAGCAATTATTGGTCGTCACGACGTACTTTCGTTCCTCTTTCGCTCCTCTTTCGCTCCTCGGCAGGCTGGACACAACGACTGAGGGATGGAGGCAACGAACTCTGCGCTTCATGCACGAACGTTGATCCGTGAGTTAGAGAAGTCTAGATTGCACTTTATACCTGGATTACACAAGAAAGTAAGCATGTTTCTCAGGCAAGCCTTTCTGTTGTTGGATTTCTTTCCACATTGTATTTTGTCCTAGGTATCCTAAGCTATTCTTAAATTTAAGAGGTATATTTGTTAGAAACCGTACGTCTTGCCCAAGCGGTTCTTAACCGTTGCATATGCGTTATCTGGTGTAGAGTTGCATTACATACGGCGCCACAACGAAACAAGTTCATCGTGATTTAGGTACACAATAATCTCATATGAAGCGCGGAAGAGTAAGAAAACTAACTGAAGATAAATGTCTTGGAAGAAATAACTCTGCTCTGCTATGACACAACGCAATGTTCTTCTATATTCTTCACTTTGAGAGGATGACAAAATACGTATTCATCAGGATAACTAATGCGCCTTTGAATGCTCTTCTATTTTTGTACAAATCATCTAGGCCGAGCACGGCACATGTCCAATTTAAAACGGCTAGCGATTGGCGGGCATGCGAACTCTGCTGCTGGCGCTGAAGTACGACAAATTCTATAAGTGTGGGGAGACCTTACAATCTGTTATGTATTCGAGAGCCGTGGGGGAGGTGCAGTAAGGGTAACATCTCATTACGGCCGAAGTCTCGTTACGGCCGGAGGTAGTCTCATTTCGGCAGAAGATGTTTCATCAATGCCAAAAAGAAAAAGAAGCATCCACCATATTAACAATCGCTGTGTTGTATGCTTCTCAAAGTGTGTCCGAGGCGGGTGTGCCCCTACGGCTTGTGTCACACACAATGGTTCGTGCGCACAATACTGCGAGAGTGTTTTATGCAACCCTCGTGGAAAATGTTTTAGTTCCCATACTGTGCCACACAATATTTGTATCTATCACGCCACACTCTAGAAAAAGAAGGGAGCCGCGGGGCGTCAAATGAGCGCTTTATCCCCTTTCGCCGTTTCTCCGACAATGACTCCCCCTTCCTTCTCGCACTCCTTCGGGCGGAATCTGTTGTGTGCGAGAACGGGAGGAGAGTGGATCCGTGGAGACGCCAGCAGTGTCCTCAAAACGTGAGACTGCGTGAAACGGCTCCTCGTAGTGATGGGCGATAGTCATTCAAACACTATCAATAGTACTATCGGTGGTTGAGATGACTACTCATTTGAGTATCGACAGTTTCACCTATCGATAGTAAGCTGAACATAGTCCAAACCCGCTTGCTGCAAAAATATAGAAGTCACTGCTCCGACTTTCTATCAATCTAATCAAATACCTTAATTTATAGTTGCACAGCAGATGTCTTTCAAATAGTTTCGCACCGTTAGCATAAAAAAAAAACGATTACATAAAACAGGAGGTCTTCCGAAAGACGGACGGGAACTCCTGTTGTGCTTAAACCAACAAAGCAGAAAAAGAGATTTCGTGGATTGTTGTGCGCTATGCGTGTATTATTCAGAGCATCGGCATACGCTGTCAAACTGTAAATAGTTTATGTTGCTGTCACAGTATTACGGCTTTGTGACAATTAAAGGCCACTAATTCCTCCTCAGGAATGCCAACTTTATAGCTGTGCGCAGATGTCTACTCCGATATTTCATATTTCATGAACTTCATATTTTATTCGCGATAATCATAGTTTTTTTATTTTTTCCCGAGAGGTAATTGTCACTCACGAGCGACACGCGACCGTCGAACTGCATGTGAAAAACGAGACTTCAGAAGGGTTTCTTTCCGATGGAAATATGGTCACTTTTAAATTGCAAGTGACTAAACGACAGTTTGCACGAGTGAAACGCTAAGTCATACGTTTCTTTAAAAGAAACATGAGTAAATTTAAAAATTCGTATTCAACAAACTATTGAGAGTTTGCAGGAGTAAAACGCAAAATCAGAAAGTTTAGTTTTCAAAAGCAACCTGCTTGAATTTTAAATTTGGAGTGAACAAACTATTGAGAGTTTGCAGGAGTGAAACGCGAAATCAGAAAGTTTAGTTTTCAGTAGCAACATGCTCGAATTTTAAATTTGGAGTGAACAAACTATTGAGAGATTGCAGGAGTAAAACGCAAAATCAGAAAGTTTAGTTTTCAATAGCAACATGCTCGAATTTTAAATTTGGAGTGAACAAACTATTGAGAGTTTGCAGGAGTAAAACGCAAAATCAGAAAGTTTAGTTTTCAGTAGCAACATGCTCGAATTTTAAATTTCGAGTGAACAAACTATTGATAGTGTGCAGGAGTAAAACGCGAAATCAGAAAGTTTTGTTTTTAGCAGCAACATGCTCGAATTTTAAATTTGGAGTGACCATACTATTGAGAGTGTACAGGAGTAAAACGCGAAATCAGAATGTTTAGTGCTTAATAGCAAACTGCCGGTGCAAAAGCGTATTCAGAAGATTTCGCTCTCAAAAGAAAGTTGCCCAAATTTAAAATTGGGAGTGAAGAAACTAAACGAGCGAAACTAAAATTTAATTTCGGATTGAACAAACTATTGATAGTTTGCAGGAGGGAAACGCGAATTCGGAAGGTTTCGTTTTCAAAAGAAGCATGCTAAAAATTTAAATTTGGAGTGAATAAAGTATGGATAGTTTGTAGGCAGGAGCGCAGTGCTGGATTGGCTTGGCTTCAGCAACGTGAACCTTGTTGAAAAGCTCCACCGACGCACCAAGTGCACTAGTCACGATACCATCGATAGTCCGAAAAACTATCGCGATACTACCTTGATTCCGGTTCACTCGATAACTGAACAATCGATAGTCAAAAACGATCGATAGTAGTAGCAGTAAAACGCATGGGGGGTATATGTTTATTCACACAAAAAGGAGATGTCATCCAGGCAAGTGCCGGCTTGCTACTCCTTAAAAAAAACAGGTGCTTGATAAGCCGCATGGGTAAAACGTTTGCTCTGCTAATGTGCCATGGACAAACAATGATTTTGCACTTGCTTAGACAACTGAAGAGTAAAATAATAATAAAGCGAAAATATACACGTATAATGCGCCTCCCAGCTCATATTCGAGGCTCCGGGATTTGCCGCTTCATATTTTCAGTGCTGTCAACTCTTTTGAAACATGCGAGGCTGCTTGCACATGGTGTTCGTAGTTTTCTAGCTTTTCGTTTATCATTTTCGCGAGACGTATGCGTGAGGATAGCACCAGTGTCACTCTGCTTGTGAAATACAAGTCGTCGACGAAGGAAAATCACATGGGAGGCGACTACCGTGCAGATGACGTGAAGGAGGCATTACGGGACTCAAGCTTTCGATACCGTAACGGACAAACTGCTGATTCAGGTAAATGGATCTCTGATTTCGTTGTATTGCATACGTTTTCTTTGTACAATGAATACACGGACAGTTGTGCTGTGTGGGGAAGTGTGTGTGTCTAAGGGTATACGCTTTATATTTGATGTGCTTTCGGGTTGCTTTGTCGCTGAAGATACGTGATAACGAGCTGTGTGGCGTTCGCCACCCGCACAAAAGTGCACATATTGGAAAGGAACGCCATAATTATTTCACTGCAAGTAGCAGCTGTGCCACAGTCGCGTATAAGATGGTCGCGGGAAAACGCAAATGAGAGAACACGCCGAACGTACAAACGCGCAGCCTTAGAAGATCTTGAAACAGTGTCACGTCTGCCTGCATGTTGCTGTGTCATTGAGCATAGAAATTAGTTGCTTTTTCTCACCCCGTTTTTCGAATGCGCTTGTCACTGTGGTCTGCCTTTGCATTATTCAGGTGGAAGGCAGAGTGGTTGGGGGAATTTGCGCAGCTCAAAGCAGGACGGAATGTTTACATAATGTCTGATTTTTATATAATACAGTTGCTAGAATAGCAAAATATTAACGTGCAGATCGAGTGATTCACCACGTTCACAGGTTTGCGCCCAGAATATAAGACTTGTGCGTTACGTGATACTACAAACTCGCAGAGAGTATCTCAACGTATACAATCTCACCAGGTAGAATATAGAGATAGATAGAAGAGAGAGAGAGATAGAATATATCTCCAATATTGAATACCTGTCGAGAAAATGCAGGCAAGCTTCCCCCCCAACTTCACAGTATGTGTGTACCTCACTCTAGTGTATTTCATGGAAACTGTGTTGAACCGAACCAGAACTGAACCGTAAACCGGAATCGAACCATTATTTTTCGTGTGTGTGTGTGTGTTACCGTTTTTGCCATGGAGCCGAACCCGAAGCGGAACAAATGAAAAGAACAGCTCCGAACGGTTCACTGAATGTTTCGATGCTTTTCTTTTTTCCTTTTTTTTTCCTTTTTCAAACATCCGCGAACATACACTGATCCGAATCATTTGCTGTGACAAGGATTCCATACAAAATCATATGAAATCGTCCCGCTTGTCATGTGTAGTCATGTGGGCTACTCGCGCGGCCTGTCGGTGAACGAAGAAAGCGTTCGCCGTTGCGGCCAGCGTTGCACACGAGATAGTCTGCTGGGTCGACACACGTCGCTTGCCAAGCCAAAGAAGCTGTCATACGTAGGCACGTGCCTTCAAACGCCCTTTAGCTAACAATATGGTGCCTGATCCCCCGGTGGTATCACGAAAACTATGTTTAAAGGCCGGCGTGTTCGAAATACTGAAGTTCGTGCAAAGTTTCGAAATCCTCCCGCCATGCCACAGTAAGCTTGCAAAGCTGAGCCGTCTAATTTGGCCCGTTTAGTGTCATATTGACCTACATCGTTAGCTTTCACGGCCATTCCGAACAGGTCCCCCAAACTCACCTCGGAAAAGCGTCCAACGAAGAAGGCCGCCACTCTTGGAGGAAGGAAAACTAAGGAGGGAGCACGACCGTTTCTTTCCGAATCACAAAAGTGTAGTGGAAGTGACGACATATAGTACGCGTCATGAGGACGTCATATCGATCAGGTGACTGGAGGCAGCCAATCTGCGGTGAGCCTTCGCCACAACTGGGACAAACAAACTGGGGCAGCTGCCGGCGTGGATGGTGGTTTCTGGCGCCCGGCGAGGTGTTAGCAATAAGAGATAGATACGAGATACTAGCAGTTAAGATTACTAAACCGACGCACAAGTGATACGGTAAAGTTCGTAGCATTGTCGCCGCACGTTGCAAACTTTCAGGGAAACAATTGTGCTGAAAATTTTACTGGAGAAAGCAATCACGAGCTGCGCGGAACGGATATGAAATCCGACGATGTTCTTGTTAGCGTTACCTATTCAGTGCCGTTTAATTTGGCTCCATAACGTAGTATGGTTTCATTGTCTGTACCACGGTACTGAGAGTAACCTGCTGGATGCAACCGGGAAAGTACAGAACGCACGGGTGGTTATGTTGCATGTCGTCGCTGTACGCAAGTAGCTGAGAAAAATCAGTTTTTCTACTTGTGTTATCCATGAATATAACCTTCCTTATCTTGATACCATTTCTTTGTCTCATGTGATTAATATATATATATATATATATACGGAATGGAAAAAAAGGTAGCACCACTGGCCACCTGTATGCACTGTACCACATACTCACCCCATCCATATGAGTTTTCAAATGCAATGTGTCGTGTCCCATCTCCGGACGATTTACTGGGGAGGACAGCTCCTTTTGCAAGTGTTTTCTAGGCATTGCACATGTGGGTGCAATACAATAGTATACGCATGTACATACATCAGACACTTAATGTTTTCTTGTTTCATGAGGCACAGAAATAGGAGGCAAGTTAGCTGGTGCGAATGCGATAAGGGAAACATCTTGAGTTTGAGAAGCAAGCACAGGGACACGGATGAAGGGGAACATGGAAAAATACCAAGAAGCAGATGAGACAGACTCAAAACCAGCAAGTAGTCTGCCTCGGCTGCTCCTTTGTATTTTTCCGTGTTCCCCATAACCCATGTCCCTGTGCTTATTTCTAATTCTCAAGGAGATGTTTCCCTCATCACATGTTTATGGCTTGTGCAGATGCATGACATAAGTTATATACATAATCACTATACATTTGTCTCAGAGCACAGATAAAACAAAAACAAACAAACAAAAGGGGTTGGGGCCGAAGCCATGCAAGATCACTGTTACACGGCAGCTGTCTCCACAATCTCAACAACTATGCAACGTGGCAACATGTTCACTTATTCGAAATAGCTGCAAAGTCCTAATTTACTGACCTTTAAACTGAGTCAGCTTTGTAAACATCTGCCTCACTCTTTTTACGTGAAGTTTTTGTGTTGTATCCTTGCTAATGTGATGCAGCCTTATGTCAATGTACTTCTCTGCTACACACTTTACGAGATGGACATAATGATTGTCTAAAGGACTTTGATCGAACATGTGATCACGGAGCAAGGGAAAAAGGCTCCAGTCGAGGAATTTGTGGAGCACTTCGGAAGTCATTGTTGCAAGGATGTTCTTGGCCGTGAGTCTATTTTCTGCACTGGCAATCCGGACAACTTGTTCTGATTTCTGTGCAATTTTGATTACACTTTCAGATGGATAGAGCAGCCCTCCTCTGCTCTTTCGATATATAAGAGCATATGTCGGCTCTTCAGAAGGTGATGCAGTTAGTGCATTTATGCACGTTTCACACAGCAGGGACTTCTGAAGTTTGCGCACAACAAATCCTGCTATGTATGTAACTATCATTCCCCCGCATTCTGAAATGTGCCCAGGATCAGGACAGTAATCGTGGTCGTCATCAAAACCCAAGTTTTCTTCACAGCTTGGCAGCAGTTGCCTTCGATCGCTTGTCCCGTTCAAGACCTCTTCAGAATGTGCGGCTCTTGCACTGCTCACATGGAGTATCGCAATGTGCTCCTGTGGCAAGCAGTTGCCAGTGGTGATGTCTCTGACTTCGTTTTGCACAATCAGTCGCTTGAATGCTGCGGCGAACTGTTGGGCACTAGGATTGTCGTTGCACCGTCCATGGGATCGGATAGCACCAAAGAAAAGTTCGAGATGATCTTGGCTCACCTTATGAGATGGTATGTACATCAGGACCTTTTTCTTCACAACCAGTTCATCATAGAGAATAAGTAGGCTTTTCATTGCAATTTTGAAGCCCAAGAATCCAGTCTTCCGATTGGTCTTCAGTAGTGGGATGCCATTTGGATGTTCTCTCAGGCTGGACAGGTAAGTGTCTGCAATGTTGAACAGGGACTGAACGGAAGAGATGTTAGCTGAACACAGTGGCTTTTTCCAGTGCTTCTGATACATACTTCTTGAGTTTAGGACGTCAAAAATATTATTAATGCTTCGGAGAAACTGTTCTGTGTCTTGACTTTCTCCAAATCCATAGATCCCTTGTGTGCGACATTCTGCAATGGCATCCGCAACAGACATACTTAGAACTTGAGCTGCCAAACTGACTTTCATTGGTTGTCTTCGCCAATCGATATGTGAGCTGCGGAGACGGTTAGCAAGGTGCAGTCCCTCTTTCTGTTGCAGACTGTGCAGCTTTTCGATGAAATTCCACTTTATAGCATTCCCGTCTGGACTCATTATGATCTTTTTGTCACACAGCGCATTTCTCACGAGCTTCAGCATATGACAAGGATCCATGAAAACGACAACAACTTCACCTGTTTCAGGGTGCTGGAAACTTGTCTTCAAATTTTTGGGGTCACTGAAGTTGCACCCAAGCTGTCTAAACATTGCGAAGTTTGACGGTGCCCCATCACAAGTTAAGGAGACAACAGTCGCTCCCACTTCATGGGCAAGGACAAGACTGCGTTGTACTAGGTCAGCCCTTTGTTCACCGCCAAGTCCATCAACAAGAAAATAGCCCAACGGGACCTTCCACCTTCCATTAATAGCCACTGCCATTATCACGAATGCTGCCTTAGCCATTGGCAAGCAATCGCCATCTGTTCCAGTGCCCATGTCAACATAGCCTTGGAATTGTTTGCCGTCCCATTGGAGCTGCTGTCTGATTGAAATTTCATCCACCATGAGACTGCATAATGTTGGAAAGCCTGACTTGCTATTCTCTGTTGCTTTCATTTTCAATGCATTCAGAGCTTCTTTTGAGAACCCTGGCCTGCCATCAACTGATTGGTACCATTTGCTTAGTGTTTTTGGATGAGGCAGGCAGGTGTCGAATACACTCCGTACATAGTTATAGGCCCGAGGTGAATAAAAATGTAAAGTCAATGCAAATGCTCGCAGCTGAGGTGAGTACTGTGTGGGGAGGGGATTTCCTGTGCGTTTTGCAACCTGTCTTTTCAATAATTCTTGATTTGTAGCACCAAGGCTCTCCAAAACTGCAACATTCTCCTCAAGCAGGATCTTCTGTCTTGTTAAATCCTTAATCACACCTTTCAGCCCCGCATTTCTTTTCTTTAAACGTCGATTTGCCTGTTGAAGTCTCTTTATCTGTTTGCTGCTTTTGGTATGTAGGGACGTATACCACTTGACCCGTTCTCTTAAGAAGGCTTTCTCTGGAGTATCAGCTGTGGATTTTGCCTAAAACAGATCCATATACAACATAAATTTTTGTGATGTACATTTTTCCATTTTCTGACGTGGTATGTCCTTGTTAGAATCTTGTGAGGATGGGAAGGTTTTATCCTACAGCACACTTTGCCATCTGTGCACAGGACCCGTAAACTGACTCAAACCGGCATATATGTGGTGCATGTATACATGGTGTCTACTAAACCCCTCCTTACTGTTTTCTATCCTTTTAATAGAACTGTCAGGTCTACTTGAAACGACCACGAGTGGGAAGGAAATTTAGTTTCTCGTAAATGTTATATCCTTGTCTCGGAAATGATGTTGGGCCATGCCTCATGAATATGTATACACACCAGTATGGGTCTGTAAATGCCTGCTTCTGGTACTGCTTTTTGGTCTTAATTTAATTCAGCCAGACCACATACTCACAATGCTTTCTAGTCCCCACAGTACTCCAGTTTACGAACTACAGATACATGAATCACAAATCCGTTTACAGGGCTTGCGCAAACCACATTGTTGTACCTGATGTCGTCACAGGAATAAATGAGACGTTTCCTATCATTTATTCGTTGAGAACGTGTCGTGTCGTCTTTTTTCTGTTCAGTGTCTCAGGTGTTATCGTCGTTTTTACATTGTGCCAGCTCCCCTGCACTTCGTTTCTTTTCAGTGTTCAGACCTCTTGCAGGTCATGACAAATATTGATGAAGGGAGACTGTTCTTGCAGTCCTGACCGTTTCAGAGTAATATTTTTTTCCCAATAATTAGAA
The DNA here is from genome assembly GCF_037126465.1 of Ornithodoros turicata. NCBI lineage: Eukaryota > Metazoa > Arthropoda > Arachnida > Ixodida > Argasidae > Ornithodoros > Ornithodoros turicata. The sequence continues at coordinate 15,255 of NW_026999379.1, read as the reverse complement.
ACACCTCACAGATAAACTACTGCACATATTACTACCATTCTCCCCAACAATTCCAGGTTCAGGAGGTTGCTCATCCTGGTATAGTATAGCTGATATGTGCCTTCAGACTACTGTTACAGGCTTATAGTTATATAAAGAAAATGGGGTTCACATTTAGCCTGCAGTACGCCGTCTATAATATTTTAGACAACAATTATACCAGAGAACTTTCCATTCTACTGCAAACTTACCCCCTGTTGTAATTTGCTGTCATGATTCCTATTTAGAACAATAGCTAATTTGCATATGAACAGAAGGGACATGTAAATATAACTATTTTGCTAAAAAACATGTTCATCTTCTGTAAGGTGCATAATCTCAGGGTAAATAGTCACACATGCTTGATTTCAGAAAAATTCATTTGTTTATTGATTCACATAGAGGAGTACATTGTGCAGAACAGAGTCAGTAGATGTTAGTAAAATCATCATTGAATCATCAGTCATAAGTGTTTAGTATACATTTTATTTCGAGCAATGAGGTTAAAATGCATGCACATTCTGCCATGTGAGAAGAGAATCAGTATGGATAGATTTAAATGCAGATGCGGCTATATGCACCTGCTCTGTAACCTAAAATTACACACCATGCAAGACAGAAGGATCCGGGGCTTTTGCCGAACGATGAATGACTGCGTAATGCTAGCAGCTGTGTGTCTGCAGCACCTACACACGGGACTGAGCTTACCCATAACTTTTGCGCACTTGTAGAAGGGCCAGGGAGGGAAGTAAATGTTTCCTCTTCAACCTAAATAGGTAAAAACATTTAGAATATCATTCTTTGTTTCACAAGTGTTTGCATTGGAATGCTGTTTCCTTTTGGAGCCCTGTTATGCCAACATGCTCGCAAAAAACTGACAGCTAGGGCCTGTGAACATAGAATTCACCATTCATACCTGACTTGCATGGTTTCCAGAACCAGGGGATGAGTCTTCCTCGAGTGCAGATCCACTTGTGCCCTAGAGTTACCAGTTGCTCAAATAAATTGTAATGTGTAAAATTTGCATATGATGCCCTTTCAGAAAGCCACATGTACTCTGAGAACTCTACTTGGGACCCCATTACGACAGCACTCAACAGTAAACTTCAAATGTGGGAGCGTAAGGGCTACTATATTCTGTGGTTTCCAAGGGCACTTACGTCACATTACATGAAAGAGCATATATGCACAACTAGGTCATCATGGCATAGGGAGATGATGATACCCCAAGTGAAGTTAAGGGGAGCTCTACACTGTTTTCCTTTGTCAGAGCAGAAGTACTATGTACCTCTCGTGGTCCTTCAGCTTCCTCAGTGTCCACGCTGACAAGAGGATCCCACAGGAGTTCAGAAACATGCTACATTTTCATAAAAACATTTACGTAAAATTTCAACAATCCAAGCTAAATGTTGTCTGGCATTATACCTGTTCCTTTTCCTCCATGTATTCTTGTGATAGCACGGGGGATTCCTGCAACAGGAGCATGACATGATGTAGAATTTACTTCATTTATTTCGAGTATATATGCAAAACATCAAGCTCTACAACTGTTAACTTGTATGTCACAGGCAGTGAACAAAGGAGAACCCAGATAAGCACAAAAACCTTGCCACTAATATTTTATTCTGCGCTTTATGGCCTGCTTGGTGGGGTGCGCAGTGCATATAAATAGCTGCAATGCGTCTCTACACTGACTTAGCTTAAGTCACTGCATCTGGTCTGCAACAGGTCTCATTAGTAGTTGTGGAAATATTTAACACGCTGTGGAAACAATTACTCAAGGCAAATTTCTTTTACCTGTTGAACTTGCTCCACAGAGGGTGCACCTCCCATCACAGAACTAGAACTCTCCTGTAAAGTGTGGAGAAGAAAGTCAGCCTGCATATTGCCTAATGGATGTAAATGAAGGTTTACATATTTCATTTCTGCTGAGCAAGTGCAATAGAATACCTTGGTAAACTGAACACAAAATTAAATTGACAGCCTATTGAGTAGCACATAAGCTGGATAATATATTACCGCCTGCATGTCAACCAGAGAGTCACAGGGAATTGGTGACGTGCCCTAGAATGTGAAGAATGCAGATACATAAGGCACTGAGCTTGCACCTTAACGTATAATATGAAGCATAGTCTGTTAGGAAGATGAAATATACATTCTTGTGGCAGAAGATCAGGAACACAACTTTTTTTTGTTACTGGATTGCCACTTTAACCAAGTGTATACCTATGTACCTAGTATCTACACTCATATACCCCCACATGCGGTATATTAATTTACAATTGTGTTACCTGGCTCATTTGGGACACCAGCTCAACAGGGAGGCGTTCTGTGGAAGGACTGCAACTATCCTGTGAAAAGCACTATGTTAGCTTGCATAAAAAAGTAAGCGTTTGACTCAGTGCTCTATGCGTTCCTTGCCATGTGCCCAACTGTCATCGCTCTATTCATTTTGGGGATAGCGAGTTAGCCAGCTATGAATACGCATGACTTGAACTACAAAACAAGTCTAGGAGAAACTATAAAAAGTGATGCATTACCACTTCCATTTCCATAGTGGTGAGAGGGTCCCACAGCAGCTCAAAGCTAGTCTGGAATTTGAAAACACCTATGAGCCCACAAGATGCACTATTCAGATTGCTATGCAATTGCATCACTAGGGGCCTGCCGTACACACTGAGTGATGTGACTGAAGGGGGTGATGTGCTGGAGCAGTATTACACTTTCTGTACAGTAACATATATTTTTATGTATTGCAGACCATGCTACTGTGTACAGTGTATCACATACGGAAAAAGATTCATTATGGGAGAGGGGGGGGGGGGGTGACATGCAGCCTATAGTGATGCCGCTGCTGCTATTGTACCTCTATGGCTCGCCCCTGTGTTTGCAGTGGTGTTGCGAATGATGTAGAAGCAACCTGAAAAATTAAAGCCCACATGAATGAGGCCTTACACGTCCTACAGCTTCAATGTGCATAAGTCCACGGTGGCACAGTTGCACTTCACAGCTCCTCATACCTCTTCTACAGGGGGCACTTGTGAAATGTGTGACAGGGTGCTGTCTTCAGTAGGGATGTCCTGTGGAGCATATGGAACCAGTTATTCCAACATTTATCATATGATAAACATGAGTCTTTCTCACTCGGTTTCTAGCTATAAGCTGTTATGTGAAAAACAAGCATACAGGGTGTTCCACAACTATGTCATTGTATTCTAATTAAAAAACTACGCGACCTAGAATCATGAGGTCAACGGCATTCGTTCTTACTAGATTTTTGTCACCTCCTTACGTGCATGTCATGTATCCTATAAGTTTTTTTATGTAAATTTTTGTGAAGGTTAACTCTGAAATTTGCCAAGTAAAGGACACTTTTTTACCCCAAAGTGCGTGCTGAATTTACTCTAATTCATGATAATTGACAGTGATATTCAAGATCTATCCTATCGGAAAAAATAGCCGAACATCACTCTTCTCGGGGTGCTTGAGCATAACGCATGAGGACTTTTTCAGCTCAGTCGCTGTTCGACGAAAGGAGGTTGGAAACCCAGCCCACAGAGTGATAGTAGAAAAAGTCACAGCTCCTGAAATTGGAAGAGGGAAGGCATGCATGGTCCCCAGCCGAAGCCGGACACGATAAGCTATGTCTGTGTTATCTCTCTCAGCCATGCCGACGTGGGCTGGGTTTCCAACCTCCTTTTGTCGGACAGACAAAGATTTTGGTGAAAATTTCGTCGCACGCTATCCTGTGCGAGCTCCGTAGAGCATGATTTTTGGCTATTTCTTCCAATGCGATAGCTCCTTAATATTCCTGTCAATTTTCATAAATTTGAGTAAATTCAGCACTCTCTTCACATTGGTGGGGTAAGTGATCTTTACTTGGCAAATTTCAGAGTTCAGATCCCAAAACTTTACATAGTTAAGCTTAGGACACATGATATGCACAGCAGGAGGTGGCAAGAACCCAGTAAGAACAAATGCTGCTGGCCGCATGATTCTAGGTGGCGTAGATTTTTTTAATTAAAATTCAATGACACGTTTTCTGGGACATCCTGTATCTTCTTGCTGCTGTACACTACAATACAAGATAAGCATAACTATCTCACCATTGTGCCTTCCACTGTAGCTTCAGCCCCACTTGTGGTTCCAGCATGCTAAAGAAAATAGAGGACATCTGTTAGTTTGAAATATTTCCTGAAGTATCCAGAGCGCTGTACCTTGCGAAAATAGAGATCAATGATTTTCTTTTTTTTTTCTTCCTGTACCACTGAGCGTAAAGTACGATATATTTATATCACGTGCGACATGCAACCAGCGTGATAACTAACAAGCAGTCAAGCTAAACTACCCATTTGACGATGAAAGCATTAAAAGTATCACGTGCGCGCTCTGCGCCGTTTATGTCGTCCTACCTCATGTTGTGGGAAAAATTTGGGAACTGCACATGGTCGAAGTCGGACGAGAGACTGCGTTTGGACGAAGTCGTCTGGGTGAAAGTGCTTCGAGCAAACTCGGCTCCACTCTGGCGGCACCCAGTTCACGTCTTTCCCCAAGGCCTCGATCCATTTTGCTCTTAGCTGTGGTTTTTTTGGAAACCTACACAGTGACGAAAGCAATAATCAGCCGTAACTTAAAGTCCAGCATTTCTGACTAACAACTTTCAGTTTCCTTGCATATGAATTGATCATATATACTCACGAATGGAATGAAACTCCAGGCTCTTTGCGAAGAGAGCGCGATCTGCAGCGTTGCACGCAGCAGGTCGGCATCTCCTACACGCTGAAGAACGTAAACGAAGTTTAAAGTGCAACTGCAGCAAACACACGCAATTCAAGATCCTTGAAACGCACGATCGCAAACCAAAACTCGCACTCACAGCTCCTCTGACAGCTGCGGAGAGCTGGGAGAGGAGGATTGTTTGTCCCAGTTGCTTCTCCTCACCCAAACTTCCGGAATCGCGCAAAATGACGTCACACTCCCTCCTTATTTTCCTTCCTCCATGCCGCCACTAGATACCCCACTGTTGCCGTTCCGGATCACTTCAGCGCGCTAAGTTTAGCGGCAAAATGTTTTTGTTGTTTCTGCGAGTGAATCTAGTCTTTATATGTCCAAATAAAACGCGTATGACAACTTTATGTGTCGTGTTTCACTTTTTGGTTCCGTTTTTAAACATGTTGAGCGATCGGAAGGATCTATTGCACGGCTGCGTGCATCACATAGCGTACCTGTCGTACCAGGCGCCGCCAGTGGGCGCCGCAGGCGCAGTCGTCCATTTCTCCTTCGGTGACTTGGCCTGGCTTGAATTGTGCTTCAACTGGATCTATAGCGCGCTACAATCAAACGCAAGCCAACGTCTGGTAACAATGGGGTATCTAAGGGCGGCCTCCGGCATTGCACGCATCGGGATAGGAACAAATACATGGGAAAATGGCGACCTTGGGGGACCTGATTCCGAACGTCCGTCCAGCGGAGGGAAGCATCCACGATCCTGTTTCCATTTTTTGAAATAGCCGACCAATGTTTAGCATGTATATGTTACAATAGCAAAGATGAATGCATTGATCGTTTCTTTTTAGAGATCGGACACAAAAAAAGGTTAAATGTCAGACTGAAATGAACTTTCTTTTACGATATATTTTAGAGTACACATGTGAGGTAAGGACCAGAAAAATAGCAATCCTCTCCCCATACGTGCACGCAGTGGCGTATCTAGGGTGTGGCAGGTGTGGACAGGTGCCATGGGCGCCAGGTGAACAGGGGCGCCATTATGTGGTCGGGTGTGAATGTGCCAGGTCGGGCACTCAACCTGGTGCATTCATAAATGATCTAAAGCACCCGCCATTAGGGAGGTTGTAGTGTGAAACCTAGTGCGGACCACACGAGAACGCATCCCCAAGGACATCATGTTAACCATGTTGCCATGGGCGCAGGTAGCTCTAGATACGCCACTGCGTGCACGCGAGTACGCGTTGCGCCGCCTGTTACGCCTCCCAGAAGTTTGTTTTCATTTCTGTTTGTTCACAGCCGTGATGGTACATGTGAAAGGTCATCCAGTCCGGAAGCACTTCAAGTTTGACCCGGAAAGAGGACAGTTCGTATGCCAGGTAGCTGAATGTGGGATGCGCCTCACTGGGGACCATGCTTCGAATCTCATGCGCCACGTCCATCGACACCACAGAGCAGAATATGAAGCCCTTTTCCTTCTGCAAAAACCTTCCAGCCGCAAGGCATCTGAGGGCCTTAGCATGGAAACCAGCGCCAGCCAGGAAGGTGAGGGGACGGTTCGGCAACCGCTCCTGCGGGACGTGCTCCAGCAGGGTAACGTTGTTAGCGTGAGCATAACCGCAAAGGTCATCATGGACGCCTGTGTCGAGCTAGTCACAAAAAGTGGTAGACCGTTCGACTTGGTCGATGACTCTGGATTTAGAAAAATAATTGATCCTGTATTGAACGCCATGAAGAAGAAATTCAGCATCTCCGCGGAAAGTGTCTGTCAAAGAGTTACCGTGGGCGCGGAGCTGTTAAGCGGGAAGTCACAGTATCTCTAAATGGTCGACTTGTAGCGTTGAAAATGGACTGCGCGACACACCTCGACAGAGCGATGCTTGGTGTCAACGTTGAATACATTGAGAATGGCAGAATCAAGCTGCAGACTCTTGCTACGAAAGAATTGTTCGAGCGACACTCCGCAGAGCACCTGAAGAGTGAGGTACTTGAGATACTATCAGAATATAACATTTCTCCACAGCAAATTTATAGTGTCACAATGGACAACGCAGCAAACACGGTCAAGATGGTTGCACTCCTAGGGGAGGCCGCAGCTACAACCGCACCCAGTGGAGATCCTTCAGGCGAAGAGGAAGACGAAGAAAATTCGTTCGATATTGCACCTACTCTGTCCCTTGATGAGTTCGAGGGGAGCTTTTGCTTTCTCGGATGACGGGCCCCTTCTACAAGGCATGAGATGCGCGGCACACACTTTGCAGCTCGCGGTTCACGACGCTCAGAAGTGCCCACCGGCCAATGACATTCTAGAAAGATCCCGAAGTGTCGTAAAAAAAATGCGGACACAAACGGCGATGCCCTTGCTCCGCAAGCTAGGACTAAAGAAATCAATCATTGACTGTCCGACAAGATGTCCGTCACTGTCCGTCTCCTCGACACTGTCCGTCTCCTCGAACTCAGAATCCTGCAGCAATTTTGTTGGGCCTGAGGAGGATGCGCACTTGTGCGAAAAAGATTGGCAGGAGATCACGAACACGGTGAGCACCTTTACGCAGGCCGAAACGGCAGCAGCTGAGCTCCAAGGAGATCAGCTTACAATTGGAGATTTCTACGGAATTCGGCTGAAGTGCCGTATTGACATGTCAAGACTGCAAAATGAGATTTCCAGAAACGTAAAGTTAGCGCCATGACACGGCGGGAAAATCTCCTCTTGGGAAATGATCTATTCTGTTCTGCTATTTTTTGGATCCCCGCTACCATGTAGCGTTAACTACTGAAGAGAGATGCAGAGCAAAACAACATTTGCTAGTGACCTGGAAGAGGTGGTGGTGGTGATTGGGCTTGCCGTTGTCGGCCTCACGTATGTGGGCAACGTCACGACTGACGCCGTGGGGGAATGTGCGTCCTGGGCCGACTTCTAAGAGACCTGGGCCGACCTGGAAGAGATTTACTACGCTCCAGCAAGAATGTGAGCAAATGGCTGGGCCATCAGCGGTATCTCCTGAAAGATCTCATTGTGCAGCTGACGAGGTGGAAGCATTTGTCATTGACAAAGAAGAAGGCCGTCAGTTCAGCGATCACTCCCAGCTGTACGAAGAAATAGCCAGCCGCCTCGATGCGTTTGAGAAAAGGCCTCGAATAAACAAGAATGCAAATATTCTGGACATCATGGGAGCAAGAAAAGTGTCGCCGCCCGGAGCTCTACTCCCTTGCCACTGTTGCCCTTGCAGTTCCAGCGACGCAAGTCAGCGTCGAGAGGGTGTTCTCAGGGCTTCGATATACTCCTTCGTGCCACCGAACACAGCTCAGTGCTGAGGCCCTCGACTATATTCTTTTCCTTCGTTCATTTTATGCATGTAGGATAAGTAGGATTTGGTTACGTATGCCTCCACTTTGTACCCGTAGAGACATTCAATTGTACATTGTAGCAATCTGTACCCGTGTTGATACTGGGCAGTATAATAAATGACCTTGAATTACCACTCGAGTTGGTTGACATGAGGTAAGCATTACAAAGTAGGGAAGCATTAAAGTTATAACGGTTGTCTGCCACACTTAATGCAACCTCTGTAGTTCCAAGGGTTCCGCTGTAAAAGCCACTATGAAGCACATGGTAAACCGACCTTGTTTCAACTTTCGATTGTCGCGCAGGAGAAGAAATACTTACCCCGCAACGTATTTAGCTTTTCCGGAAGCTGCGTGGAGAGGCTGTGTCTGTGACTACAGTCGTTATCTGTCACGTATTCTACGGGAACGAACAGCAGTATTGACCGCCCATGGTTGCCTCGCGGCTTGCAATTGATGCCACTCCATGACTGCTTTGGGGATATGACAGCGAAAGCGGGCACTACTCACACTACTTTGGACGAGCGCCCGCACCCAGCACAAAGTCACGATTTGCGTGTGGGAATTCGCGATCGCTGCGGGTCGCGGGTAAAATGCGGGTGTTCCCGCAATGCGACCGCGGGTAGTGCGGGTATACCCGCATCAACCTCACTCCATGGCCAACTAAGTGATCGCTCTCTGTCACACGCGAGCTCAGCAGTGGCCTATGTCGTTGGCCGTATAAATCCATGTGCAGACTGCAACAGACAAGTGCTGGCGGACGAGTTCGGTTATTAATGCAGTTAGTACTAATTATATAGTATTAATGCGATATAGTATAATAATAGATATTAATGCAGTTACTGCCACTGTATTACTAACGCGTTCTCTAAATAATTTTTACACCATTAACATTGAGTGGAACAACCTCCCATCATCAATCGCTACCATTGACGACCATAGAGTTTTTCGTAGCTCCCTCTCTCGCTTCCTGCATCTTCAATACTAGTGTTAGTTCTGTTGTAGTGCTGAGTTTATCGCTTTGTATGCTTACTTGTATTGTTTTTATTCTGTTATTCCAAGATGTTGTTGTTGTTTTGTTTCCTTATTTCCTTGTGTTTTCCTTCTCAATGTTCCATGCCAATATGATGTTCCCACCGCCCCATGTAATGTCCCTCGGACCCTTGTTTTTTTTTTTAAATAAATAAATATATGGCTCACTATTGAATCGCAATTTTATTGACGTACGATTGAAGCCGTCCGAGACATGTAGCCAACACTCAGAATTTCCATTATTTTAAAGTAGGAACAGCGGTAAAATGGACGAGAAACACTTCCGCCTGCGGGTCCCAATGCGAGTATGCGGGTATACAGATAGCACTGCGGGTGCGGGTCGCCCAGATAAAATTCTTGCGGGTGCCGGTCACACACGCGCGGGTACTGTGCGGGTGCGGGTCCAAGATTGATTACCCGCGCTCACCTCTAGTCATGGCCACGGTTTTCTGGGGCAAGGCTGGTGTTCATGTTGATTTTCTGTGCAGTGGTACCACCATCAAAAGTGCATACACAAACTCTTTTACACTTTTTTGGTGTAAATGGCTTATCCCATGGCGCACACATTTCTGGTGTTGCCTCTACACTCATATGATGGGTGTTTCCCAATACACCCTTTAGTTAAGTGTATTCCTAATAAGACACTGTTATAATGGGCGTTTAAAAACAAGAACACCCTTAAACGGGGAGTATTCTGTTGAAAACACCTTTTATAATGGAATTATTTGCTAGCAAATATTCCCTCACAAATAGTGTAATACAAGCTTCCGCAGCAGCATGCCAAGATCAGTCGTCGAGACATACAGTTCGATGTTCTTGCTTCTATGGCAAGCAGCACCGTGAACACGGCAGACGTCAAGCTGTGGTTCCATCGTAGAACCTAAACCGGAGCGCAATGCGTCGCATGCACGCCTTGTTAGCTTAGTAACACTGTGGGACCAACGTGAGTGCCGAGACTTGAAGAGACCTCGGGCACCCTCAGTATGTATTGGCCTCATGGTGGAAGACCAACCCCTCAGTAGCCTATATTGGCGTGTCGGACGGATCATATACTGAAATACAATTTATTGGGGCGCGTTCGTTACATGTGGTGGGGCGGGAAACGTTTGTGACGGTGACGGGAATGCGTTTTTGCAAGTAACACCCGCGCTTGCAACGAGTCAAAGATGTAACCTAAATTTCTAACATCGCTCCCTGTCAAATACTGTGTTTTTAACTCAAGTTATCGTCTATAATGTAATTATTTGCTGAGCGGAGCTGTGAAACCGGCATAATTTTTCTCTCACGAAATAAAACACCATTTTTAACACCATAGTTCCAATTCAAGTGAGGTGTAAAATGGTGTATTTGAGGGTAAACACCTGTTTCAACACCCCACTTTACGCCCTTAATGATCGACATTGGATAAAACGTGGTGTATGTCGATACTACACCTTTAGTAATGCTCTTCTTGCACCCATTGCGGAATAGAAAAGGGTGTTTTTATAAGAATAGACTTTTTTTGAGCAAATAAAGGTGTAAAATGATTACCTCGGCCGGGCCTCATCACCAAAGGAGTCCTCCTCCTACAGGACAATGCACGACCGCAAAGCGCGCATCTCACGACACACACCTTACAGGAACTTGGCTGGGAGTTGTTGCCACATCCTCCTTACAGCCCAGATCTCGTCCCCAGCGATTTCCATCTCTTCGGGCCACTGAAGGCGTTCCTTGGGGTCCGCCACTTCAGCTGCGACGACGAGGGCAAGTACGCGGTTCGATCATGGCTGCTACGCGCCGGTAAGGATTTCTACGCTGCTGGCATCCAAGCCCTCGTGAAACGCTGGGACAAGTGCATTAGTGCAGCTCGAGATTACGTTGGAAAATTTTACGCCTGTAAGTTCATTTTAGTTTTGCGAAAAATGAAAAGTCTCGGTTTGACTTGAACACCCCTCGTATATATAAAAGACACGCCACTTCTTTGATTTCGTTGGAACAGTCGCGGTGCCTTTTGTTTGGTTACCACATGATGACCGACAACGCCGGTTACATTGGCGCCTGCTGACATGTAAGGCACATCACGGTTCGGCGTACAGCTCATCATTCTGCATCTCTGCAGATTCACAGTTTTCCCACTCTGAAAGTGGCAACACGTGTCGATATTCCATAGGCAGTTCGAAGTCCTCCATCATTCACCACTTGACAGGGAGAAAGCAACGAAAAAGAAAAAAAAAAGGAAAAAGAAAACCTGTTAGCGCTGACTACGCTGACCTCAGTAGGAGAGCGGTCACCCCCTATGAACCATAATGACATAACCGATGTCGTCTTCTGTTCCTCCTCCCCATTTGACCGTGCGGAGCGAGTCGAGAGGAAACGCGCACAACGATGTTCCAGTGTTTGGAATTTGGACAAATATTTGGACCTGAATTTGGACAATTATTTTCTGGGCTAAATATCATTAAAGACTCTGACAGTTCAAAACAGAACCGACGCTGATCATCCCCGTCCGACCGGAATCTATGGAAAAATAAATCCGGAAAACGGAAGTCCAGTGGTCGGGTATCGCGAAATTCAAAGACAAATTCAAAGATAAATTGAAAGAAATTCACCTTTTTCTCTAACAACAGCTATATTCTTTATGTGGGCAGGAATCCGCATCCTTGGATACAGTGCACACAAGAATCCCTATTATGAAGGTAAACAAAGCGAATTATTTTTTCTTACCGGGCTAAATATTCGATCTGAGCAACGCAGCACTGGGAGAAGTGGTATTCCTTTGTGTCTCTCTGAATATAACTCATGATGTAACCCCAGTCCCAGGGACAGTCAATGGCTCCGGGATGACCGATGAGACCTTGAACTGGTCCTTCCCCGTCATGAACGCAGCCTAAGCTGGAACAGCATGGTACATCTCAGTTCACTAGTCGTACCTAAATAGTAATTAAATCGTGATGACTCAACAACAAATTATTTGATTGATTTGGTTGAGACGGCACAACTACAAGCCACAAATACAGAGAGATAGAAAGAAAGACAGGAAGTGCAATATACAGATATGATAATAATGCAGAACTCTTGCCTGCCGTGAAGGCCCACCTGTCCTCCATCGCCGTCTGAAGAGTTAATGACATGGGACGATTTTGATTAGATTACATCGTGGCGTTATAGCTAGTTTGCGAGGCACGCCTGCATTGAAAGCTTTCAGAAGACCCAGAAGCTTATGTAAGGTAATTAACGATGAAAGATGAAAGTCACTGAAAAGGTTAGCCAGCTGTAGGAGTCGAACCCACATCTTCTGGATTGCCGGTCCAGGGCTCTACCAATTGAGCTAAGCTAACACGCCTTCTCAGCGACTTCCAGTGTGCGTCATCTCTAGGGACAAACCAGCCACTCTCTCTCACTTATCCTCCTTTCACTCTTACATTTTTGCTCACTCACACACACATTCATACGACGGGATCGACGCAGGCGGCAACTGTTGAACAAAGAGAACTGATGTTCCGAGGCTGGAACGACATAGAAGGGACAAACACATACAAGGCCTCAATTGAGGCCTTGTATGTGTTTGTCCCTTCTATGTCGTGCATACAGCCGCGTCTCTATGCCGCGCATACAGATAAGCACAGGTGTCAGTGACTGCGTCACTGGTATACTTCCCGGCATTTTCTCAGTTGTCGTCCTTTCATTGTAGCAAGGAGGAACTGCAGGGACGTACACTATACTAGGTTAAAATTCTATACCGATTCTTAAGAATGGCTTACTTGTGCGCTAACTCGTGCGCCATTGTGCGGACGATGTTGAAAGACCACGGGCTGTCTTCTTCTACAGATGTCTTCAGGTACGTGCATGCCCCACTAACGAAGGCCAAACCTGCGGAGGAAGCCTTCCCTTTGGTTACGAGTACCGCACTTCAGTCTTATTTTCAAGATGGACTATTTCTTAGCTACCCCCATCAATGCCTCCCCAGTGTACAGCACGGAACAGAAAAGCAAAACCGGAGTCGGCAGTATGGGATGAGCACACAAATACGTTGCACTGGAAGGTGACTGCCATGCATTCGCAATGGGGTCAACCAGGCTTTTCTTAACCATCACCTCCGAGCTCAGTTCTATGTTTTACCAAGATCGGATTGCGCCCTTGTTGCGTGTTTTTCATGGATCCATGGGTCTTCCAGAAGACACGAATCACTGTCACCACTTTCGTTAAAGCTGCTTTGCGGGAGGCACCGGGAAGGTCAATCTACTCGAATGTGGACGCGCCCCTGTTACTTACTGTTCGTACATCGGCAGGACGGTGCTGTTCCAGAGACACTGTCCGCCCTCTCGTTAAAACCGGTGCATCGGGAAAATACCAGGGGAAAACAGTCATCAGATAAGCCGCACCGGTGGATAAGCCGCAGAGCGCCCGTGAGAAAACGAAATCGCGCGTTAGCCGCGGCTAATACGCGTGAAATTACGGTACCTAAAACATTCATTTATAAGCGCTAAAAACACGAACAGAGAGGTTACCATAGAAGATATGGTTGACGAAAAATTCCTGGAATTGCTTATAATTTCAAAAGATCAAGATCGAATGTTGGAGATACTAGCAAAGGATGAAAAGAACGTGTATGCCTCCTTCGTCAAATGTATCGAAAACTGTAAAACGAAATGTGATACAACGTGCGACTAAAGAGGACATCTCCAGATCGTGTCAACGTGAGGTCAAGCAAGGATTTAACAGGCAGAAAACAAGGCTCACGCATGCAGGGTATTCGATAGAACTGCTTGTGAGTGTATGTTCGAAGATTGTTAAACAGTTCAATAGTGGTGCGAGAATTACGCAAGTGTTGAATAATAGAGAAACACTTATAGCTGTCTTATATAGTCTGTCTTATAGACTGAAAAAAGTGGCACAAGGGTATCAAGTAAATGCTGTTTGTGAACACAACAGGGAATTATCAGGGTGGCCTGCGATTGTAAATAAGGCAGAATGTTCTGTTAAAGGAGCACCCTAGTGACCCCCCCCAAAAATCGCGTGACTTGTGTTGGTCGAAGGTCCGGACGTCCAACAATGGGTTTGCACAATCTTTACACTCGTGGTTGAAGCGAACCTCATGTTCGAACGAAGAAAGATGAAAGTCACTGAAAAGGTTAGCCAGCTGTAGGGATCGAACCCACATCTTCTGGATTACCGGTCCAGGGCTCTACCAATTGAGCTAAGCTAACACACCTCTCCAGCGACTTTCGGGGTGCATCATCTGAAGGGACGACAAACCAGCCACTCACTCTCACTCACCCTCCTTTCACTCTTACATTTTTGCTCACTAATACACACATTCATACAACGGAAATCGACGCAAGCGGCACCTGTTGAACAAGATGTTCTGAGGCTGGAACAACATAGAAGGGACAGATATGTTTGTATCTGTCCCTTCTATGTTGTTCCAGCCTCAGAACATCAGTTTATCTCTTGCTCATGTTTGAGCCGCTTCTTTCTGACGAGAGGAGGAAGCCCTTTCCTTTTCTTTGACAGCGGCCCCCCAGAGGCCATGTGACACCACGTCACCCCTGACGCAGACGTGACGTAGAATGTCGATCCCGTCCATCCATTCATGGCCCGACTCCGAAGTGACGTAAGTTGACAGCGGTCATCGGCACCGGATCGGGACGCGCGGCTGCGGAGGCAGAGACAGGACCGGCGTTTTGTTGACGAGCATGGCAGGCCAGTTAAACGAACACGAGTTCTTTGGAACACTGACGCCCTGGGAAGCACGGATACTGCAGCGTTGCCGGGACAATAAGACAACGTTGTACGAGACGCCAGTTCTTCCCGAAGGTGCGAGTTTGCACGGTGTTGGGGACTGTCAGCCGTCCGAGCCTTCTCGGTCTCCACCACGTGATGGCGGCAACTGGTAAGCCGCTTGATGTAATTTCGACTAACTGGACGGTACACGAAGTTGTGTTTGCTACTACCCCAGCAATTAATCACCTTGGAGCACTACGTCGCCGAGCAGAAAGAACGGCTCGTCGGACAGGGCAACTTACGGACATTTTGGAATACCGCCGGATGAAAGCTAAAGTAACACGAGATCTTAAGAACGAGGACAGGAAGCGTTGGTAAGTTTTGCCACCACCTTTCACCGTTTGATCCGGTCACGAAGATCTGGCGGACAAT